>NW_026700632.1:0-23378 GCF_030435755.1 Ochotona princeps
GATGCTCTACCAGGTTCATTCCTAGATAATGCACTCAAAGGGCACTAAACATAGAGTGTGAAAACTGAGTTTCCTTGAGAGCTGCTTGGCAGCCTGATGGTGTGTGAAGTTAGTGAGCCAAATGGAGTTGTTCTCCCACAAGAACCACTCGGCTGATCCTTCTTCAATATGCCCTTCACCAACATGCAGTGTTTCCTTGATTGAATTAGCTCTCACACCAATATTTTCATCTAGAGCCTTTGCATTGAGAGCTATCTGAAAACGGCTGTGGCGCTGAAGTTGCCTGTGAATGTGGAGTTGGTGGCATGTGAAACCCGCATGTGGAGCATTCGTTTGTGTGGGATGCTCTACCAGGTTCATTCCTAGATAATACACTCAAAGGGCACTAAGCACAGATTGTGAAAACTGAGTTTCCTTGAGAGCTGCTTGGAAGCCTGATGGTGTGTGAAGTTAGAGAGCCAAATGGAGTTGTTCTCCCACAATAACCACTCAGCTGATCCTTCTTCAATATGCCCTTCACCAACATGCAGTGTTTCCTTGATTGAATTAGCTCTCACACCAATATTTGCGTCTAGAGCCTTTGCATTGAGGGCTATCTGAAAACGGCTGTGGCGCTGAAGTTGCCTGTGAATGTGGAGTTGGTGTCATGTGAAACCCGCATGTCGAGCATTCGTTTCTGTGGGATGCTCACCAAGCTTCATTTCAGTCCTAGGCACTTAAAGGGCACTAAGCATAGAGTGTGAAAACTGAGTTTCCTTGAGAGCTGCTTGGAAGCCTGATGGTGTGTGAAGTTAGTGAGCCAAATGGAGTTGTTCTCCCACAAGAACCACTCGGCTGATCCTTCTTCAATATGCCCTTCACCAACATGCAGTGTTTCCTTGATTGAATTAGCTCTCACACCAATATTTGCGTCTAGAGCCTTTGCATTGAGGCCTATCTGAAAACGGCTGTGGCGCTGAAGTTGCCTGTGAATGTGGAGTTGGTGGCATGTGAAACCCGCATGTGGAGCATTCGTTTGTGTGGGATGCTCTACCAGGTTCATTCCTAGATAATGCACTCAAAGGGCACTAAGCATAGAGTGTGAAAACTGAGTTTCCTTGAGAGCTGCTTGGAAGCCTGATGGTGTGTGAAGTTAGTGAGCCAAATGGAGTTGTTCTCCCACAACAACCACTTGGCTGATCCTTCTTCAATATGCCCTTCACCAACATGCAGTGTTTCCTTGATTGAATTAGCTCTCACACCAATATTTGCGTCTAGAGCCTTTGCATTGAGGGCTATCTGAAAACGGCTGTGGCGCTGAAGTTGCCTGTGAATTTGGAGTTGGTCGCATGTGAAACCCGCATGTGGAGCATTCGTTTCTGTGGGATGCTCACCAAGCTTCATTTCAGTCCTAGGCACTCAAAGGGCACTAAGCATAGAGTGTGAAACCTGAGTTTCCTTGAGAGCTGCTTGGAAGCCTGATGGTGTGTGAAGTTAGTGAGCCAAATGGAGTTGTTCTCCCACAAGAACCACTCGGCTGATCCTTCTTCAATACGCCCTAAACCAACATGCAGTGTTTCCTTGATTGAATTAGCTCTCACACCAATATTTGCGTCTAGAGCCTTTGCATTGAGGGCTATCTGAAAACGGCTGTGGCGCTGAAGTTGCCTGTGAATGTGGAGTTGGTGGCATGTGAAACCCGCATGTGGAGCATTCGTTTGTGTGGGATGCTCTACCAGGTTCATTCCTAGATAATGCACTCAAAGGGCACTAAGCATAGAGTGTGAAACCTGAGTTTCCTTGACAGCTGCTTGGAAGCCTGATGGTGTATGAAGTTAGTGAGCCAAATGGAGTTGTTCTCCCACAAGAACCACTCAGCTGATCCTTCTTCAATATGCCCTTCACCAACATGCAGTGTTTCCTTGATTGAATTAGCTCTCACACCAATATTTGTCTCTAGAGCCTTTGCATTGAGGGCTATCTGAAAACGGCTGTGGCGCTGAAGTTGCCTGTGAATGTGGAGTTGGTGGCATGTGAAACCCGCATGTGGAGCATTCGTTTGTGTGGGATGCTCACCAAGCTTCATTTCAGTCCTAGGCACTTAAAGGGCACTAAGCATAGAGTGTGAAACCTGAGTTTCCTTGAGAGCTGCTTGGAAGCCTGATGGTGTGTGAAGTTAGTGAGCCAAATGGAGTTGTTCTCCCACAAGAACCACTCGGCTGATCCTTCTTCAATATGCCCTTCACCAACATGCAGTGTTTCCTTGATTGAATTAGCTCTCACACCAATATTTGCGTCTAGAGCCTTTGCATTGAGGGCTATCTGAAAACGGCTGTGGCGCTGAAGTTGCCTGTAAATGTGGAGTTGGTGGCATGTGAAACCCGCATGTGGAGCATTCGTTTGTGTGGGATGCTCTACCAGGTTCATTCCTAGATAATGCACTCAAAGGGCACTAAGCATAGAGTGTGAAACCTGAGTTTCCTTGAGAGCTGCTTGGAAGCCTGATGGTGTGTGAAGTTAGTGAGCCAAATGGAGTTGTTCTCCCACAAGAACCACTCAGCTGATCCTTCTTCAATATGCCCTTCACCAACATGCAGTGTTTCCTTGATTGAATTAGCTCTCACACCAATATTTGTCTCTAGAGCCTTTGCATTGAGGGCTATCTGAAAACGGCTGTGGCGCTGAAGTTGCCTGTGAATGTGGAGTTGGTGGCATGTGAAACCCGCATGTGGAGCATTCGTTTGTGTGGGATGCTCACCAAGCTTCATTTCAGTCCTAGGCACTTAAAGGGCACTAAGCATAGAGTGTGAAAACTGAGTTTCCTTGAGAGCTGCTTGGAAGCCTGATGGTGTGTGAAGTTAGTGAGCCAAATGGAGTTGTTCTCCCACAAGAACTACTCGGCTGATCCTTCTTCAATATGCCCTAATCCAACATGCAGTGTTTCCTTCATTGAATTAGCTCTCACACCAATATTTGCGTCTAGAGCCTTTGCATTGAGGGCTATCTGAAAACGGCTGTGGCGCTGAAGTTGCCTGTGAATGTGGAGTTGGTGGCATGTGAAACCCGCATGTGCAGCATTCGTTTGTGTGGGCTGCTCTACCAGGTTCATTCCTAGAAAATGCACTCAAAGGGCACTAAGCATAGAGTGTGAAAACTGAGTTTCCTTGAGAGCTGCTTGGAAGCCTGATGGTGTGTGAAGTTAGTGAGCCAAATGGAGTTGTTCTCCCACAAGAACCACTCGGCTGATCCTTCTTCAATATGCCCTAATCCAACATGCAGTGTTTCCTTGATTGAATTAGCTCTCACACGAATATTTGCGTCTAGAGCCTTTGCATTGAGGGCTATCTGAAAACGGCTGTGGTGCTGAAGTTGCCTGTGAATGTGGAGTTGGTGGCATGTGAAACCCGCATGTGGAGCATTCCTTTGTGTGGGATGCTCTACCAGGTTCATTCCTAGATAATGCACTCAAAGGGCACTAAACATAGAGTTTGAAAACTGAGTTTGCTTGAGAGCTGCTTGGCAGCCTGATGGTGTGTGAAGTTAGTGAGCCAAATGGAGTTGTTCTCCCACAAGAACCACTCGGCTGATCCTTCTTCAATATGCCCTTCACCAACATGCAGTGTTTCCTTGATTGAATTAGCTCTAACACCAATATTTGCGTCTAGAGCCTTTGCATTGAGGGCTATCTGAAAACGGCTGTGGCGCTGAAGTTGCCTGTGAATGTGGAGTTGGTGGCATGTGAAACCCGCATGTGGAGCATTCGTTTCTGTGGGATGCTCACCAAGCTTCATTTCAGTCCTAGGCACTTAAAGGGCACTAAGCATAGAGTGTGAAACCTGAGTTTCCTTGAGAGCTGCTTGGAAGCCTGATGGTGTGTGAAGTTAGTGAGCCAAATGGAGTTGTTCTCCCACAAGAACCACTCGGCTGATCCTTCTTCAATATGCCCTTCACCAACATGCAGTGTTTCCTTGATTGAATTAGCTCTCACACCAATATTTGCGTCTAGAGCCTTTGCATTGAGGTCTATCTGAAAACGGCTGTATCGCTGAAGTTGCCTGTGAATGTGGAGTTGGTGGCATGTGAAACCCGCATGTGGAGCATTCGTTTGTGTGGGATGCTCTACCAGGTTCATTCCTAGATAATGCACTCAAAGGGCACTAAACATAGAGTGTGAAAACTGAGTTTCCTTGAGAGCTGCTTGGCAGCCTGATGGTGTGTGAAGTTAGTGAGCCAAATGGAGTTGTTCTCCCACAAGAACCACTCGGCTGATCCTTCTTCAATATGCCCTTCACCAACATGCAGTGTTTCCTTGATTGAATTAGCTCTCACACCAATATTTTCATCTAGAGCCTTTGCATTGAGAGCTATCTGAAAACGGCTGTGGCGCTGAAGTTGCCTGTGAATGTGGAGTTGGTGGCATGTGAAACCCGCATGTGGAGCATTCGTTTGTGTGGGATGCTCTACCAGGTTCATTCCTAGATAATACACTCAAAGGGCACTAAGCACAGATTGTGAAAACTGAGTTTCCTTGAGAGCTGCTTGGAAGCCTGATGGTGTGTGAAGTTAGAGAGCCAAATGGAGTTGTTCTCCCACAATAACCACTCAGCTGATCCTTCTTCAATATGCCCTTCACCAACATGCAGTGTTTCCTTGATTGAATTAGCTCTCACACCAATATTTGCGTCTAGAGCCTTTGCATTGAGGGCTATCTGAAAACGGCTGTGGCGCTGAAGTTGCCTGTGAATGTGGAGTTGGTGTCATGTGAAACCCGCATGTCGAGCATTCGTTTCTGTGGGATGCTCACCAAGCTTCATTTCAGTCCTAGGCACTTAAAGGGCACTAAGCATAGAGTGTGAAAACTGAGTTTCCTTGAGAGCTGCTTGGAAGCCTGATGGTGTGTGAAGTTAGTGAGCCAAATGGAGTTGTTCTCCCACAAGAACCACTCGGCTGATCCTTCTTCAATATGCCCTTCACCAACATGCAGTGTTTCCTTGATTGAATTAGCTCTCACACCAATATTTGCGTCTAGAGCCTTTGCATTGAGGCCTATCTGAAAACGGCTGTGGCGCTGAAGTTGCCTGTGAATGTGGAGTTGGTGGCATGTGAAACCCGCATGTGGAGCATTCGTTTGTGTGGGATGCTCTACCAGGTTCATTCCTAGATAATGCACTCAAAGGGCACTAAGCATAGAGTGTGAAAACTGAGTTTCCTTGAGAGCTGCTTGGAAGCCTGATGGTGTGTGAAGTTAGTGAGCCAAATGGAGTTGTTCTCCCACAACAACCACTTGGCTGATCCTTCTTCAATATGCCCTTCACCAACATGCAGTGTTTCCTTGATTGAATTAGCTCTCACACCAATATTTGCGTCTAGAGCCTTTGCATTGAGGGCTATCTGAAAACGGCTGTGGCGCTGAAGTTGCCTGTGAATTTGGAGTTGGTCGCATGTGAAACCCGCATGTGGAGCATTCGTTTCTGTGGGATGCTCACCAAGCTTCATTTCAGTCCTAGGCACTCAAAGGGCACTAAGCATAGAGTGTGAAACCTGAGTTTCCTTGAGAGCTGCTTGGAAGCCTGATGGTGTGTGAAGTTAGTGAGCCAAATGGAGTTGTTCTCCCACAAGAACCACTCGGCTGATCCTTCTTCAATACGCCCTAAACCAACATGCAGTGTTTCCTTGATTGAATTAGCTCTCACACCAATATTTGCGTCTAGAGCCTTTGCATTGAGGGCTATCTGAAAACGGCTGTGGCGCTGAAGTTGCCTGTGAATGTGGAGTTGGTGGCATGTGAAACCCGCATGTGGAGCATTCGTTTGTGTGGGATGCTCTACCAGGTTCATTCCTAGATAATGCACTCAAAGGGCACTAAGCATAGAGTGTGAAACCTGAGTTTCCTTGACAGCTGCTTGGAAGCCTGATGGTGTATGAAGTTAGTGAGCCAAATGGAGTTGTTCTCCCACAAGAACCACTCAGCTGATCCTTCTTCAATATGCCCTTCACCAACATGCAGTGTTTCCTTGATTGAATTAGCTCTCACACCAATATTTGTCTCTAGAGCCTTTGCATTGAGGGCTATCTGAAAACGGCTGTGGCGCTGAAGTTGCCTGTGAATGTGGAGTTGGTGGCATGTGAAACCCGCATGTGGAGCATTCGTTTGTGTGGGATGCTCACCAAGCTTCATTTCAGTCCTAGGCACTTAAAGGGCACTAAGCATAGAGTGTGAAACCTGAGTTTCCTTGAGAGCTGCTTGGAAGCCTGATGGTGTGTGAAGTTAGTGAGCCAAATGGAGTTGTTCTCCCACAAGAACCACTCGGCTGATCCTTCTTCAATATGCCCTTCACCAACATGCAGTGTTTCCTTGATTGAATTAGCTCTCACACCAATATTTGCGTCTAGAGCCTTTGCATTGAGGGCTATCTGAAAACGGCTGTGGCGCTGAAGTTGCCTGTAAATGTGGAGTTGGTGGCATGTGAAACCCGCATGTGGAGCATTCGTTTGTGTGGGATGCTCTACCAGGTTCATTCCTAGATAATGCACTCAAAGGGCACTAAGCATAGAGTGTGAAACCTGAGTTTCCTTGAGAGCTGCTTGGAAGCCTGATGGTGTGTGAAGTTAGTGAGCCAAATGGAGTTGTTCTCCCACAAGAACCACTCAGCTGATCCTTCTTCAATATGCCCTTCACCAACATGCAGTGTTTCCTTGATTGAATTAGCTCTCACACCAATATTTGTCTCTAGAGCCTTTGCATTGAGGGCTATCTGAAAACGGCTGTGGCGCTGAAGTTGCCTGTGAATGTGGAGTTGGTGGCATGTGAAACCCGCATGTGGAGCATTCGTTTGTGTGGGATGCTCACCAAGCTTCATTTCAGTCCTAGGCACTTAAAGGGCACTAAGCATAGAGTGTGAAAACTGAGTTTCCTTGAGAGCTGCTTGGAAGCCTGATGGTGTGTGAAGTTAGTGAGCCAAATGGAGTTGTTCTCCCACAAGAACCACTCGGCTGATCCTTCTTCAATATGCCCTTCACCAACATGCAGTGTTTCCTTGATTGAATTAGCTCTCACACCAATATTTGCGTCTAGAGCCTTTGCATTGAGGGCTATCTGAAAACGGCTGTGGCGCTGAATTTGCCTGTGAATGTGGAGTTGGTGGCATGTGAAACCCGCATGTGGAGCATTCGTTTCTGTGGGATGCTCACCAAGCTTCATTTCAGTCCTAGGCACTTAAAGAGCACTAAGCATACAGTCTGAAAACTGAGTTTCCTTGAGAGCTGCTTGGAAGCCTGATGGTGTGTGAAGTTAGTGAGCCAAATGGAGTTGTTCTCCCACAACAACCACTCGGCTGATCCTTCTTCAATATGCCCTAAACCAACATGCAGTGTTTCCTTGATTGAATTAGCTCTCACACCAATATTTGCGTCTAGAGCCTTTGCATTGAGGGCTATCTGAAAACGGCTGTGGCGCTGAAGTTGCCTGTGAATGTGGAGTTGGTGGCATGTGAAACCTTCATGTGGAGCATTCGTTTGTGTGGGATGCTCTACCAGGTTCATTCCTAGATAATGCACTCAAAGGGCACTAAGCATAGAGTGTGAAAACTGAGTTTCCTTGAGAGCTGCTTGGAAGCCTGATGGTGTGTGAAGTTAGTGAGCCAAATGGAGTTGTTCTCCCACAAGAACCACTCGGCTGATCCTTCTTCAATATGCCCTTCACCAACATGCAGTGCTTCCTTGATTGAATTAGCTCTCACACCAATATTTGCGTCTAGAGCCTTTGCATTGAGGGCTATCTGAAAACGGCTGTGGCGCTGAAGTTGCCTGTGAATGTGGAGTTGGTGGCATGTGAAACCCGCATGTGGAGCATTCGTTTCTGTGGGATGCTCACCAAGCTTCATTTCAGTCCTAGGCACTCAAAGGGCACTAAGCATAGAGTGTGAAACCTGAGTTTCCTTGAGAGCTGCTTGGAAGCCTGATGGTGTGTGAAGTTAGTGAGCCAAATGGAGTTGTTCTCCCACAAGAACCACTCGGCTGATCCTTCTTCAATATGCCCTTCACCAACATGCAGTGTTTCCTTGATTGAATTAGCTCTCACACCAATATTTGCGTCTAGAGCCTTTGCATTGAGGCCTATCTGAAAACGGCTGTGGCGCTGAAGTTGCCTGTGAATGTGGAGTTGGTGGCATGTGAAACCCGCATGTGGAGCATTCGTTTCTGTGGGATGCTCACCAAGCTTCATTTCAGTCCTAGGCACTTAAAGGGCACTAAGCATAGAGTGTGAAAACTGAGTTTCCTTGAGAGCTGCTTGGAAGCCTGATGGTGTGTGAAGTTAGTGAGCCAAATGGAGTTGTTCTCCCACAAGAACCACTCGGCTGATCCTTCTTGAATATGCCCTTCACCAACATGCAGTGTTTCCTTGATTGAATTAGCTCTCACACCAATATTTGCGTCTAGAGCCTTTGCATTGAGGGCTATCTGAAAATGGCTGTATCGCTGAAGTTGCCTGTGAATGTGGAGTTGGTGGCATGTGAAACCCGCATGTGGAGCATTCGTTTGTGTGGGATGCTCTACCAGGTTCATTCCTAGATAATGCACTCAAAGGGTACTAAACATAGAGTGTGAAAACTGAGTTTCCTTGAGAGCTGCTTGGAAGCCTGATGGTGTGTGAAGTTAGTGAGCCAAATGGAGTTGTTCTCCCACAAGAACCACTCAGCTGATCCTTCTTCAATATGCCCTTCACCAACATGCAGTGTTTCCTTGATTGAATTAGCTCTCACACCAATATTTGCGTCTAGAGCCTTTGCATTGAGAGCCATCTGAAAACGGCTGTGGCGCTGAAGTTGCCTGTGAATGTGGAGTTGGTGGCATGTGAAACCCGCATGTCAAGCACTCGTTTGTGTGGGATGCTCACCAAGCTTCATTTCAGTCCTAGGCACTTAAAGGGCACTAAGCATAGAGTGTGAAAACTGAGTTTCCTTGAGAGCTGCTTGGAAGCCTGATGGTGTGTGAAATTAGTGAGCCAAATGGAGTTGTTCTCCCACAAGAACCACTCGGCTGATCCTTCTTCAATATGCCCTTCACCAACATGCAGTGTTTCCTTGATTGAATTAGCTCTCACACCAATATTTGCGTCTAGAGCCTTTGCATTGAGGCCTATCTGAAAACAGCTGTGGCGCTGAAGTTGCCTGTGAATGTGGAGTTGGTGGCATGTGAAACCCGGAAGTGTAGCATTCGTTTCTGTGGGATGCTCACCAAGCTTCATTTCAGTCCTAGGCACTTAAAGAGCACTAAGCATAGAGTGTGAAAACTGAGTTTCCTTGAGAGCTGCTTGGAAGCCTGATGGTGTGTGAAGTTAGTGAGCCAAATGGAGTTGTTCTCCCACAAGAACCACTCGGCTGATCCTTCTTCAATATGCCCTTCACCAACATGCAGTGTTTCCTTGATTGAATTAGCTCTCACACCAATATTTGCGTCTAGAGCCTTTGCATTGAGGGCTATCTGAAAACGGCTGTGGCGCTGAAGTTGCCTGTGAATGTGGAGTTGGTGGCATGTGAAACCCGCATGTCCAGCATTCGTTTCTGTGGGATGCTCTACCAGGTTCATTCCTAGATAATGAACTCAAAGGGCACTAAGCATAGAGTGTGAAACCTGAGTTTCCTTGAGAGCTGCTTGGAAGCCTGATGGTGTGTGAAGTTAGTGAGCCAAATGGAGTTGTTCTCCCACAACAACCACTCGGCTGATCCTTCTTCAATATGCCCTTCACCAACATGCAGTGTTTCCTTGATTGAATTAGCTCTCACACAAATATTTGCGTCTAGAGCCTTTGCATTGAGGCCTATCTGAAAACAGCTGTGGCGCTGAAGTTGCCTGTGAATGTGGAGTTGGTGGCATGTGAAACCCGCATGTGGAGCATTCGTTTGTGTGGGATGCTCTACCAGGTTCATTCCTAGATAATGCACTCAAAGGGCACTAAGCATAGAGTGTGAAACCTGAGTTTCCTTGAGAGCTGCTTGGAAGCCTGCTGGTGTGTGAAGTTAGTGAGCCAAATGGAGTTGTTCTCCCACAAGAACCACTCGGCTGATCCTTCTTCAATATGCCCTTCACCAACATGCAGTGTTTCCTTGATTGAATTAGCTCTCACACCAATATTTGCGTCTAGAGCTTTTGCATTGAGGGCTATCTGAAAACGGCTGTGGCGCTGAAGTTGCCTGTGAATGTGGAGTTGGTGGCATGTGAAACCCGCATGTGGAGCATTCGTTTGTGTGGGATGCTCACCAAGCTTCATTTCAGTCCTAGGCACTTAAAGGGCACTAAGCATAGAGTGTGAAAACTGAGTTTCCTTGAGAGCTGCTTGGAAGCCTGATGGTGTGTGAAATTAGTGAGCCAAATGGAGTGGTTCTCCCACAAGAACCACTCGGCTGATCCTTCTTCAATATGCCCTTCACCAACATGCAGTGTTTCCTTGATTGAATTAGCTCTCACACCAATATTTGCGTCTAGAGCCTTTGCATTGAGGGCTATCTGAAAACGGCTATGGCGCTGAAGTTGCCTGTGAATGTGGAGTTGGTGGCATGTGAAACCCGCATGTGGAGCATTCGTTTCTGTGGGATGCTCACCAAGCTTCATTTCAGTCCTAGGCACTTAAAGAGCACTAAGCATAGAGTGTGAAAACTGAGTTTCCTTGAGAGCTGCTTGGAAGCCTGATGGTGTGTGAAGTTAGTGAGCCAAATGGAGTTGTTCTCCCACAAGAACCACTCGGCTGATCCTTCTTCAATATGCCCTTCACCAACATGCAGTGTTTCCTTGATTGAATTAGCTCTCACACCAATATTTGCGTCTAGAGCCTTTGCATTGAGGGCTATCTGAAAACGGCTGTGGCGCTGAAGTTGCCTGTGAATGTGGAGTTGGTGGCATGTGAAACCCGCATGTGGAGCATTCGTTTGTGTGGGATGCTCTACCAGGTTCATTCCTAGATAATGCACTCAAAGGGCACTAAGCATAGAGTGTGAAAACTGAGTTTCCTTGAGAGCTGCTTGGAAGCCTGATGGTGTGTGAAGTTAGTGAGCCAAATGGAGTTGTTCTCCCACAACAACCACTCGGCTGATCCTTCTTCAATATGCCCTTCACCAACATGCAGTGTTTCCTTGATTGAATTAGCTCTCACACCAATATTTGCGTCTAGAGCCTTTGCATTGAGGGCTATCTTAAAATGGCTTTGGCGCTGAAGTTGCCTGTGAATGTGGAGTTGGTGGCATGTGAAACCCGCATGTGGAGCATTCGTTTGTGTGGGATGCTCTACCAGGTTCATTCCTAGATAATGCACTCAAAGGGCACTAAGCATAGAGTGTGAAAACTGAGTTTCCTTGAGAGATTCTTGGAAGCCTGATGGTGTGTGAAGTTAGTGAGATAAATGGAGTTGTTCTCCCACAAGAACCACTCGGCTGATCCTTCTTCAATATGCCCTTCACCAACATGCAGTGTTTCCTTGATTGAATTAGCTCTCACACCAATATTTGCCTCTAGAGCCTTTGTATTGAGGGCTATCTGAAAACGGCTGTGGCGCTTAAGTTGCCTGTGAATGTGGAGTTGGTGGCATGTGAAACCCGCATGTGGAGCATTCGTTTCTGTGGGATGCTCACCAAGCTTCATTTCAGTCCTAGGCACTTATAGGGCACTAAGCATAGAGTGTGAAAACTGAGTTTCCTTGAGAGCTGCTTGGAAGCCTGATGGTGTGTGAAGTTAGTGAGCCAAATGGAGTTGTTCTCCCACAAGAACCACTTGGCTGATCCTTCTTCAATATGCCCTTCACCAACATGCAGTGTTTCCTTGATTGAATTAGCTCTCACACCAATATTTGCGTCTAGAGCCTTTGCATTGAGGGCTATCTGAAAACGGCTGTGGCGCTGAAGTTGCCTGTGAATGTGGAGTTGGTGGCATGTGAAACCCGCATGTGGAGCATTCGTTTCTGTGGGATGCTCACCAAGCTTCATTTCAGTCCTAGGCACTTAAAGGGCACTAAGCATAGAGTGTGAAAACTGAGTTTCCTTGAGAGCTGCTTGGAAGCCTGATGGTGTGTGAAGTTAGTGAGCCAAATGGAATTGTTCTCCCACAACAACCACTCGGCTGATCCTTCTTCAATATGCCCTTCACCAACATGCAGTGTTTCCTTGATTGATTTAGCTCTCACACCAATATTTGCGTCTAGAGCCTTTGCATTGAGGGCTATCTGAAAACGGCTGTGGCGCTGAAGTTGCCTGTGAATGTGGAGTTGGTAGCATGTGAAACCCGCATGTGGAGCATTCGTTTGTGTGGGATGCTCTACCAGGTTCATTCCTAGATAATGCACTCAAAGGGCACTAAGCATGGAGTGTGAAAACTGAGTTTCCTTGAGAGCTGCTTGGAAGCCTGATGGTGTGTGAAGTTAGTGAGCCAAATGGAGTTGTTCTCCCACAAGAACCACTCGGCTGATCCTTCTTCAATATGCCCTTCACCAACATGCAGTGTTTCCTTGATTGAATTAGCTCTCACACCAATATTTGCGTCTAGAGCCTTTGCATTGAGGGCTATCTGAAAATGGCTGTGGCGCTGAAGTTGCCTGTGAATGTGGAGTTGGTGGCATGTGAAACCCGCATGTGGAGCATTCGTTTGTGTGGGATACTCTACCAGGTTCATTCCTAGATAATGCACTCAAAGGGCACTAAGCATAGAGTGTGAAAACTGAGTTTCCTTGAGAGCTGCTTGGAAGCCTGATGGTGTGTGAAGTTAGTGAGATAAATGGAGTTGTTCTCCCACAAGAACCACTCGGCTGATCCTTCTTCAATATGCCCTTCACCAACATGCAGTGTTTCCTTGATTGAATTAGCTCTCACACCAATATTTGCGTCTAGAGCTTTTGCATTGAGGGCTATCTGAAAACGGCTGTGGCGCTGAAGTTGCCTGTGAATGTGGAGTTGGTGGCATGTGAAACCCGCATGTGGAGCATTCGTTTGTGTGGGATGCTCTACCAGGTTCATTCCTAGATAATGCACTCAAAGGGCACTAAGCATAGAGTGTGAAAACTGAGTTTCCTTGAGAGCTGCTTGGAAGCCTGATGGTGTGTGAAGTTAGTGAGATAAATGGAGTTGTTCTCCCACAAGAACCACTCGGCTGATCCTTCTTCAATATGCCCTTCACCAACATGCAGTGTTTCCTTGATTGAATTAGCTCTCACACCAATATTTGCCTCTAGATCCTTTGTATTGAGGGCTATCTGAAAACGGCTGTGGCGCTTAAGTTGCCTGTGAATGTGGAGTTGGTGGCATGTGAAACCCGCATGTGGAGCATTCGTTTCTGTGGGATGCTCACCAAGCTTCATTTCAGTCCTAGGCACTTATAGGGCACTAAGCATAGAGTGTGAAAACTGAGTTTCCTTGAGAGCTGCTTGGAAGCCTGATGGTGTGTGAAGTTAGTGAGCCAAATGGAGTTGTTCTCCCACAAGAACCACTCAGCTGATCCTTCTTCAATATGCCCTTCACCAACATGCAGTGTTTCCTTGATTGAATTAGCTCTCACACCAATATTTGCGTCTAGAGCCTTTGCATTGAGAGCCATCTGAAAACGGCTGTGGCGCTGAAGTTGCCTGTGAATGTGGAGTTGGTGGCATGTGAAACCCGCATGTCAAGCACTCGTTTGTGTGGGATGCTCACCAAGCTTCATTTCAGTCCTAGGCACTTAAAGGGCACTAAGCATAGAGTGTGAAAACTGAGTTTCCTTGAGAGCTGCTTGGAAGCCTGATGGTGTGTGAAATTAGTGAGCCAAATGGAGTTGTTCTCCCACAAGAACCACTCGGCTGATCCTTCTTCAATATGCCCTTCACCAACATGCAGTGTTTCCTTGATTGAATTAGCTCTCACACCAATATTTGCGTCTAGAGCCTTTGCATTGAGGCCTATCTGAAAACAGCTGTGGCGCTGAAGTTGCCTGTGAATGTGGAGTTGGTGGCATGTGAAACCCGGAAGTGTAGCATTCGTTTCTGTGGGATGCTCACCAAGCTTCATTTCAGTCCTAGGCACTTAAAGAGCACTAAGCATAGAGTGTGAAAACTGAGTTTCCTTGAGAGCTGCTTGGAAGCCTGATGGTGTGTGAAGTTAGTGAGCCAAATGGAGTTGTTCTCCCACAAGAACCACTCGGCTGATCCTTCTTCAATATGCCCTTCACCAACATGCAGTGTTTCCTTGATTGAATTAGCTCTCACACCAATATTTGCGTCTAGAGCCTTTGCATTGAGGGCTATCTGAAAACGGCTGTGGCGCTGAAGTTGCCTGTGAATGTGGAGTTGGTGGCATGTGAAACCCGCATGTCCAGCATTCGTTTCTGTGGGATGCTCTACCAGGTTCATTCCTAGATAATGCACTCAAAGGGCACTAAGCATAGAGTGTGAAACCTGAGTTTCCTTGAGAGCTGCTTGGAAGCCTGATGGTGTGTGAAGTTAGTGAGCCAAATGGAGTTGTTCTCCCACAACAACCACTCGGCTGATCCTTCTTCAATATGCCCTTCACCAACATGCAGTGTTTCCTTGATTGAATTAGCTCTCACACAAATATTTGCGTCTAGAGCCTTTGCATTGAGGCCTATCTGAAAACAGCTGTGGCGCTGAAGTTGCCTGTGAATGTGGAGTTGGTGGCATGTGAAACCCGCATGTGGAGCATTCGTTTGTGTGGGATGCTCTACCAGGTTCATTCCTAGATAATGCACTCAAAGGGCACTAAGCATAGAGTGTGAAACCTGAGTTTCCTTGAGAGCTGCTTGGAAGCCTGCTGGTGTGTGAAGTTAGTGAGCCAAATGGAGTTGTTCTCCCACAAGAACCACTCGGCTGATCCTTCTTCAATATGCCCTTCACCAACATGCAGTGTTTCCTTGATTGAATTAGCTCTCACACCAATATTTGCGTCTAGAGCTTTTGCATTGAGGGCTATCTGAAAACGGCTGTGGCGCTGAAGTTGCCTGTGAATGTGGAGTTGGTGGCATGTGAAACCCGCATGTGGAGCATTCGTTTGTGTGGGATGCTCACCAAGCTTCATTTCAGTCCTAGGCACTTAAAGGGCACTAAGCATAGAGTGTGAAAACTGAGTTTCCTTGAGAGCTGCTTGGAAGCCTGATGGTGTGTGAAATTAGTGAGCCAAATGGAGTGGTTCTCCCACAAGAACCACTCGGCTGATCCTTCTTCAATATGCCCTTCACCAACATGCAGTGTTTCCTTGATTGAATTAGCTCTCACACCAATATTTGCGTCTAGAGCCTTTGCATTGAGGGCTATCTGAAAACGGCTATGGCGCTGAAGTTGCCTGTGAATGTGGAGTTGGTGGCATGTGAAACCCGCATGTGGAGCATTCGTTTCTGTGGGATGCTCACCAAGCTTCATTTCAGTCCTAGGCACTTAAAGAGCACTAAGCATAGAGTGTGAAAACTGAGTTTCCTTGAGAGCTGCTTGGAAGCCTGATGGTGTGTGAAGTTAGTGAGCCAAATGGAGTTGTTCTCCCACAAGAACCACTCGGCTGATCCTTCTTCAATATGCCCTTCACCAACATGCAGTGTTTCCTTGATTGAATTAGCTCTCACACCAATATTTGCGTCTAGAGCCTTTGCATTGAGGGCTATCTGAAAACGGCTGTGGCGCTGAAGTTGCCTGTGAATGTGGAGTTGGTGGCATGTGAAACCCGCATGTGGAGCATTCGTTTGTGTGGGATGCTCTACCAGGTTCATTCCTAGATAATGCACTCAAAGGGCACTAAGCATAGAGTGTGAAAACTGAGTTTCCTTGAGAGCTGCTTGGAAGCCTGATGGTGTGTGAAGTTAGTGAGCCAAATGGAGTTGTTCTCCCACAACAACCACTCGGCTGATCCTTCTTCAATATGCCCTTCACCAACATGCAGTGTTTCCTTGATTGAATTAGCTCTCACACCAATATTTGCGTCTAGAGCCTTTGCATTGAGGGCTATCTTAAAATGGCTTTGGCGCTGAAGTTGCCTGTGAATGTGGAGTTGGTGGCATGTGAAACCCGCATGTGGAGCATTCGTTTGTGTGGGATGCTCTACCAGGTTCATTCCTAGATAATGCACTCAAAGGGCACTAAGCATAGAGTGTGAAAACTGAGTTTCCTTGAGAGATGCTTGGAAGCCTGATGGTGTGTGAAGTTAGTGAGATAAATGGAGTTGTTCTCCCACAAGAACCACTCGGCTGATCCTTCTTCAATATGCCCTTCACCAACATGCAGTGTTTCCTTGATTGAATTAGCTCTCACACCAATATTTGCCTCTAGAGCCTTTGTATTGAGGGCTATCTGAAAACGGCTGTGGCGCTTAAGTTGCCTGTGAATGTGGAGTTGGTGGCATGTGAAACCCGCATGTGGAGCATTCGTTTCTGTGGGATGCTCACCAAGCTTCATTTCAGTCCTAGGCACTTATAGGGCACTAAGCATAGAGTGTGAAAACTGAGTTTCCTTGAGAGCTGCTTGGAAGCCTGATGGTGTGTGAAGTTAGTGAGCCAAATGGAGTTGTTCTCCCACAAGAACCACTTGGCTGATCCTTCTTCAATATGCCCTTCACCAACATGCAGTGTTTCCTTGATTGAATTAGCTCTCACACCAATATTTGCGTCTAGAGCCTTTGCATTGAGGGCTATCTGAAAACGGCTGTGGCGCTGAAGTTGCCTGTGAATGTGGAGTTGGTGGCATGTGAAACCCGCATGTGGAGCATTCGTTTCTGTGGGATGCTCACCAAGCTTCATTTCAGTCCTAGGCACTTAAAGGGCACTAAGCATAGAGTGTGAAAACTGAGTTTCCTTGAGAGCTGCTTGGAAGCCTGATGGTGTGTGAAGTTAGTGAGCCAAATGGAATTGTTCTCCCACAACAACCACTCGGCTGATCCTTCTTCAATATGCCCTTCACCAACATGCAGTGTTTCCTTGATTGATTTAGCTCTCACACCAATATTTGCGTCTAGAGCCTTTGCATTGAGGGCTATCTGAAAACGGCTGTGGCGCTGAAGTTGCCTGTGAATGTGGAGTTGGTGGCATGTGAAACCCGCATGTGGAGCATTCGTTTGTGTGGGATGCTCTACCAGGTTCATTCCTAGATAATGCACTCAAAGGGCACTAAGCACAGATTGTGAAACCTGAGTTTCCTTGAGAGCTGCTTGGAAGCCTGATGGTGTGTGAAGTTAGTGAGCCAAATGGAGTTGTTCTCCCACAAGAACCACTCGGCTGATCCTTCTTCAATATGCCCTTCACCAACATGCAGTGTTTCCTTGATTGAATTAGCTCTCACACCAATATTTGCGTCTAGAGCCTTTGCATTGAGGGCTATCTGAAAATGGCTGTGGCGCTGAAGTTGCCTGTGAATGTGGAGTTGGTGGCATGTGAAACCCGCATGTGGAGCATTCGTTTGTGTGGGATACTCTACCAGGTTCATTCCTAGATAATGCACTCAAAGGGCACTAAGCATAGAGTGTGAAAACTGAGTTTCCTTGAGAGCTGCTTGGAAGCCTGATGGTGTGTGAAGTTAGTGAGATAAATGGAGTTGTTCTCCCACAAGAACCACTCGGCTGATCCTTCTTCAATATGCCCTTCACCAACATGCAGTGTTTCCTTGATTGAATTAGCTCTCACACCAATATTTGCGTCTAGAGCTTTTGCATTGAGGGCTATCTGAAAACGGCTGTGGCGCTGAAGTTGCCTGTGAATGTGGAGTTGGTGGCATGTGAAACCCGCATGTGGAGCATTCGTTTGTGTGGGATGCTCTACCAGGTTCATTCCTAGATAATGCACTCAAAGGGCACTAAGCATAGAGTGTGAAAACTGAGTTTCCTTGAGAGCTGCTTGGAAGCCTGATGGTGTGTGAAGTTAGTGAGATAAATGGAGTTGTTCTCCCACAAGAACCACTCGGCTGATCCTTCTTCAATATGCCCTTCACCAACATGCAGTGTTTCCTTGATTGAATTAGCTCTCACACCAATATTTGCCTCTAGATCCTTTGTATTGAGGGCTATCTGAAAACGGCTGTGGCGCTTAAGTTGCCTGTGAATGTGGAGTTGGTGGCATGTGAAACCCGCATGTGGAGCATTCGTTTCTGTGGGATGCTCACCAAGCTTCATTTCAGTCCTAGGCACTTATAGGGCACTAAGCATAGAGTGTGAAAACTGAGTTTCCTTGAGAGCTGCTTGGAAGCCTGATGGTGTGTGAAGTTAGTGAGCCAAATGGAGTTGTTCTCCCACAAGAACCACTCGGCTGATCCTTCTTCAATATGCCCTTCACCAACATGCAGTGTTTCCTTGATTGAATTAGCTCTCACACCAATATTTGCGTCTAGAGCCTTTGCATTGAGGGCTATCTGAAAACGGCTGTGGCGCTGAAGTTGCCTGTGAATGTGGAGTTGGTGGCATGTGAAACCCGCATGTGGAGCATTCGTTTGTGTGGGATGCTCACCAAGCTTCATTTCAGTCCTAGGCACTTAAAGGGCACTAAGCATAGAGTGTGAAAACTGAGTTTCCTTGAGAGCTGCTTGGAAGCCTGATGGTGTGTGAAGTTAGTGAGCCAAATGGAATTGTTCTCCCACAACAACCACTCGGCTGATCCTTCTTCAATATGCCCTTCACCAACATGCAGTGTTTCCTTGATTGATTTAGCTCTCACACCAATATTTGCGTCTAGAGCCTTTGCATTGAGGGCTATCTGAAAACGGCTGTGGCGCTGAAGTTGCCTGTGAATGTGGAGTTGGTGGCATGTGAAACCCGCATGTGGAGAATTCGTTTCTGTGGGATGCTCACCAAGCTTCATTTCAGTCCTAGGCACTTAAAGAGCACTAAGCATACAGTGTGAAAACTGAGTTTCCTTGAGAGCTGCTTGGCAGCCTGATGGTGTGTGAAGTTAGTGAGCCAAATGGAGTTGTTCTCCCACAAGAACCACTCGGCTGATCCTTCTTCAATATGCCCTTCACCAACATGCAGTGTTTCTTGATTGAATTAGCTCTCACACCAATATTTGCGTCTAGAGCTTTTGCATTGAGGGCTATCTGAAAACGGCTGTGGCGCTGAAGTTGCCTGTGAATGTGGAGTTGGTGGCATGTGAAACCCGCATGTGGAGCATTCGTTTGTGTGGGATGCTCTACCAGGTTCATTCCTAGATAATGCACTCAAAGGGCACTAAGCATAGAGTGTGAAAACTGAGTTTCCTTGAGAGCTGCTTGGCAGCCTGATGGTGTGTGAAGTTAGTGAGATAAATGGAGTTGTTCTCCCACAAGAACCACTCGGCTGATCCTTCTTCAATATGCCCTTCACCAACATGCAGTGTTTCCTTGATTGAATTAGCTCTCACACCAATATTTGCGTCTAGAGCCTTTGCATTGAGGGCTATCTGAAAATGGCTGTGGCGCTGCAGTTGCTTGTGAATGTGGAGTTGGTGGCATGTGAAACCCGCATGTGGAGCATTCGTTTGTGTGGGATGCTCTACCAGGGTTCATACCTAGAAAATGCACTCAAAGGGCACTAAGCATAGAGTGTGAAAACTGAGTTTCCTTGAGAGCTGCTTGGCAGCCTGATGGTGTGTGAAGTTAGTGAGCCAAATGGAGTTGTTCTCCCACAAGAACCACTCGGCTGATCCTTCTTCAATATGCCCTTCACCAACATGCAGTGTTTCCTTGATTGAATTAGCTCTCACACCAATATTTGCGTCTAGAGCCTTTGCATTGAGGGCTATCTGAAAATGGCTGTGGAGCTGAAGTTGCCTGTGAATGTGGAGTTGGTGGCATGTGAAAACCCGCATGTGGAGCATTCGTTTGTGTGGGATGCACGCCAAGCTTCATTTCATTCCTAGGCACTTAAAGGGCACTAAGCATAGAGTGTGAAAACTGAGGTTGCTTGAGAGCTGCTTGGAAGCCTGATGGTGTGTGAAGTTAGTGAGCCAAATGGAGTTGTTCTCCCACAAGAACCACTCGGCTGATCCTTCTTCAATATGCCCTTCACCAACATGCAGTGTTTCCTTGATTGAATTAGCTCTCACACAAATATTTGCGTCTAGAGCCTTTGCATTGAGGGCTATCTGAAAATGGCTGTGGCGCTGAAGTTGCCTGTGAATGTGGAGTTGGTGGCATGTGAAACCCGCATGTGGAGCATTCGTTTGTGTGGGGATGCTCTACCAGTTTCATTCCTAGATAATGCACTCAAAGGGCACTAAGCATAAAGTTGTGAAAACTGATTTTCCTTGAGAGCTGCTTGGAAGCCTGATGGGTGTGTGAAGTTAGTGAGCCAAATGGAGTTGTTCTCCCACAACAACCACTCGGCTGATCCTTCTTCAATATGCCCTTCACCAACATGCAGTGTTTCCTTGATTGAATTAGCTCTCACACCAATATTTGCGTCTAGAGCCTTTGCATTCGAGGGCTATCTGAAAAACGGCTGTGGCGCTGAAGTTGCCTGTGAATGTGGAGTTGGTGGCATGTGAAACCCGCATGTGGAGCATTCGTTTGTGTGGGATGCACGCCAATGCTTCATTTCAGTCCTAGGCACTTAAAGGGCACTAAGCATAGAGGGTGAAAACTGAGTTTGCTTGAGAGCTGCTTGGAAGCCTGATGGGTGTGTGAAGTTAGTGAGCCAAATGGAGTTGTTCTCCCACAACAACCACTCGGCTGATCCTTCTTCAATATGCCCTTCACCAACATGCTGTGTTGCCTTGATTGAATTAGCTCTCACACCAATATTTGCGTCTAGAGCCTTTGCATTGAGGGCTATCTGAAAACGGCTGTGGCGCTGAATTTGCCTGTGAATGTGGAGTTGGTGGCATGTGAAACCCGCATGTGGAGCATTCGTTTGTGTGGGATGCTCTACCAGGTTCATTCCTAGATAATGCACTCAAAGGGCACTAAGCATAGAGTGTGAAAACTGAGTTTCCTTGAGAGCTGCTTGGAAGCCTGATGGTGTGTGAAGTTAGTGAGGCCAAATGGAGTTGTTCTCCCACAAGAACCACTCGGCTGATCCTTCTTCAGTATGCCCTTCACCAACATGCAGTGTTTCCTTGATTGAATTAGTTCTCACACCAATATTTGCGTCTAGAGCCTTTGCATTGAGGGCTATCTGAAAATGGCTGTGGAGCTGAAGTTGCCTGTGAATGTGGAGTTGGTGGGCATGTGAAACCCGCATGTGGAGCATTCGTTTGTGTGGGATGCACGCCAAGCTTCATTTCATTCCTAGGCACTTAAAGGGCACTAAGCATAGAGTGTGAAAACTGAGGTTGCTTGAGAGCTGCTTGGAAGCCTGATGGTGTGTGAAGTTAGTGAGCCAAATGGAGTTGTTCTCCCACAAGAACCACTCGGCTGATCCTTTCTTCAATATGCCCTTCACCAACATGCAGTGTTTCCTTGATTGAATTAGCTCTCACACAAATATTTGCGTCTAGAGCCTTTGCATTGAGGGCTATCTGAAAATGGCTGTGGCGCTGAAGTTGCCTGTGAATGTGGAGTTGGTGGCATGTGAAACCCGCATGTGGAGCATTCGTTTGTTGTGTGGGATGCTCTACCAGGTTCATACCTAGAAAATGCACTCAAAGGGCACTAAGCATAGAGTGTGAAAACTGAGTTTCCTTGAGAGCTGCTTGGAAGCCTGATGGTGTGTGAAGTTAGTGAGCCAAATGGAGTTGTTCTCCCACAAGAACCACTCGGCTGATCCTTCTTCAATATGCCCTTCACCAACATGCAGTGTTTCCTTGATTGAATTAGCTCTCACACCAATATTTGCCTCTAGAGCCTTTGCATTGAGGGCTATCTGAAAACGACTGTGGCGCTGATGTTGCCTGTGAATGTGGAGTTGGTGGCATGTGAAAACCCGCATGTGGAGCATTCGTTTGTGTGGGATGCTCTACCAGTTTCATTCCTAGATAATGCACTCAAAGGGCACTAAGCATAAAGTGTGAAAACTGAGTTTCCTTGAGAGGCTGCTTGGAAGCCTGATGGTGTGTGAAGTTAGTGAGCCAAATGGAGTTGTTCTCCCACAACAACCACTCGGCTGATCCTTCTTCAATATGCCCTTCACCAACATGCAGTGTTTCCTTGATTGAATTAGCTCTCACACCAATATTTGCGTCTAGAGCCTTTGCATTGAGGGCTATCTGAAAACGGCTGTGGCGCTGAAGTTGCCTGTGAATGTGGAGTTGGTGGCATGTGAAACCCGCATGTGGAGCATTCGTTTGTGTGGGATGCACGCCAAGCTTCATTTCAGTCCTAGGCACTTAAAGGGCACTAAGCATAGAGGGTGAAAACTGAGTTTGCTTGAGAGCTGCTTGGAAGCCTGATGGTGTGTGAAGTTAGTGAGCCAAATGGAGTTGTTCTCCCACAACAACCACTCGGCTGATCCTTCTTCAATATGCCCCTTCACCAACATGCTGTGTTGCCTTGATTGAATTAGCTCTCACACCAATATTTGCGTCTAGAGCCTTTGCATTGAGGGCTATCTGAAAACGGCTGTGGCGCTGAATTTGCCTGTGAATGTGGAGTTGGTGGCATGTGAAACCCGCATGTGGAGCATTCGTTTGTGTGGGATGCTCTACCAGGTTCATTCCTAGATAATGCACTCAAAGGGCACTAAGCATAGAGTGTGAAAACTGAGTTTCCTTGAGAGCTGCTTGGAAGCCTGATGGTGTGTGAAGTTAGTGAGCCAAATGGAGTTGTTCTCCCACAAGAACCACTCGGCCGGCTGATCCTTCTTCAGTATGCCCTTCACCAACATGCAGTGTTTCCTTGATTGAATTAGTTCTCACACCAATATTTGCGTCTAGAGCCTTTGCATTGAGGGCTATCTGAAAATGGCTGTGGAGCTGAAGTTGCCTCTGAATGTGGAGTTGGTGGCATGTGAAACCCGAATGTGGAGCATTCGTTTGTGTGGGATGCTCTACCAGGTTCATTCCTAGATAATGCACTCAAAGGGCACGAAACATAGAGTGTGAAAACTGAGTTTCCTTGAGAGCTGCTTGGCAGCCTGATGGTGTGTGAAGTTAGTGAGCCAAATGGAGTTGTTCTCCCACAAGAACCACTCAGCTGATCCTTCTTCAATATGCCCTTCACCAACATGCAGTGTTTCCTTGATTGAATTAGCTCTCACACCAATATTTGCGTCTAGAGCCTTGGCATTGAGGGCTATCTGAAAACGGCTGTGGTGCTGAAGTTGCCTGTGAATGTGGAGTTGGTGGCATGTGAAACCCGCATGTGGAGCATTCGTTTGTGTGGGATGCACGCCAAGCTTCATTTCAGTCCTAGGCACTTAAAGGGCACTAAGCATAGAGTGTGAAAACTGAGTTTCCTTGAGAGCTGCTTGGAAGCCTGATGGTGTGTTAAGTTAGAGAGCCAAATGGAGTTGTTCTCCCACAAGAACCACTCGGCCGATCCTTCTTCAATA
>NW_026700633.1:0-31717 GCF_030435755.1 Ochotona princeps
GCATTATCTAGGAATGAACCTGGTAGAGCATCCCACACAAACGAATGCTCCACATGCGGGTTTCACATGCCACCAACTCCACATTCACAGGCAACTTCAGCGCCACAGTCGTTTTCAGATAGCCCTCAATGCAAAGGCTCTAGACGCAAATATTGGTGTGGGGGATAATTCAATCAAGGAAACACTGCATGTTGGTGAAGGCATATTGAAGAAGGATCAGTCGAGTGGTTCTTGTGGGAGAACAACTCCATTTGGCTCACTAACTTCACACACCATCAGGCTTCCAAGCAGCTCTCAAGGAAACTCAGTTTTCACACTCTATGCTTAGTGCCCTTTGAGTGCATTATCTAGGAATGAACCTGGTAGAGCATTACACACAAACGAATGCTCCACATGCGGGTTTCACATGCCACCAACTCCACATTCACAGGCAACTTCAGCGCCACAGCCGTTTTCAGATAGCCCTCAATGCAAAGGCTCTAGACGCAAATATTGGTGTGAGAGCTAATTCAATCAAGGAAACACTGCATGTTGGTGAAGGGCATATTGAAGAAGGATCAGCCGAGTGGTTCTTGTGGGAGAACAACTCCGTTTGGCTCACTAACTTCACACACCATCAGGCTTCCAAGCAGCTCTCAAGGAAACTCAGTTTTCACACTCTATGCTTAGTGCCCTTTGAGTGCCTAGGACTGAAATGAAGCTTGGTGAGCATCCCACACAAACGAATGCTCCACATGCGGGTTTCACATGCCACCAACTCCACATTCACAGGCAACGTCAGCGCCACAGCCGTTTTCAGATAGCCCTCAATGCAAAGGCTCTAGACACAAATATTGGTGTGAGAGCTAATTCAATCAAGGAAACACTGCATGTTGGTGAAGGGCATATTGAAGAAGGATCAGCCGAGTGGTTTTTGTGGGAGAACAACTCCGTTTGGCTCACTAACTTCACACACCATCAGGCAACCAAGCAACTCTCAAGGAAACTCAGTTTTCACACTCTATGCTTAGTGCCCTTTGAGTGCCTAGGACTGAAATGAAGCTTGGTGAGCATCCCACACAAACGAATGCTCCACATGCGGGTTTCACATGCCACCAACTCCACATTCACAGGCAACTTCAGCGCCACAGCCGTTTTCAGACAGCCTCAATGCAAAGGCTCTAGACGCAAATATTCGTATGAGAGCTAATTCAATCAAGGAAACACTGCATGTTGGTGAAGGGCATATTGAAGAATGATCAGCCGAGTGGTTCTTGTGGGAGAACAACTCCATTTGGCTCACTAACTTCACACACCATCAGGCTTCCAAGCAGCTCTCAAGGAAACTCAGTTTTCACACTCTATGCTTAGTGCCCTTTGAGTGCATTATCTAGGAATGAACCTGGTAGAGCATCCCACACAAACGAATGCTCCACATGCGGGTTTCACATGCCACCAACTCCACATTCACAGGCAACTTCAGCGCCACAGCCGTTTTCAGATAGCCCTCAATGCAAAGGCTCTAGACGCAAATATTGGTGTGGGGGATAATTCAATCAAGGAAACACTGCATGTTGGTGAAGGGCATATTGAAGAAGGATCAGTCGAGTGGTTCTTGTGGGAGAACAACTCCATTTGGCTCACTAACTTCACACACCATCAGGCTTCCAAGCAGCTCTCAAGGAAACTCAGTTTTCACACTCTATGCTTAGTGCCCTTTGAGTGCATTATCTAGGAATGAACCTGGTAGAGCATTACACACAAACGAATGCTCCACATGCGGGTTTCACATGCCACCAACTCCACATTCACAGGCAACTTCAGCGCCACAGCCGTTTTCAGATAGCCCTCAATGCAAAGGCTCTAGACGCAAATATTGGTGTGAGAGCTAATTCAATCAAGGAAACACTGCATGTTGGTGAAGGGCATATTGAAGAAGGATCAGCCGAGTGGTTCTTGTGGGAGAACAACTCCGTTTGGCTCACTAACTTCACACACCATCAGGCTTCCAAGCAGCTCTCAAGGAAACTCAGTTTTCACACTCTATGCTTAGTGCCCTTTGAGTGCCTAGGACTGAAATGAAGCTTGGTGAGCATCCCACACAAACGAATGCTCCACATGCGGGTTTCACATGCCACCAACTCCACATTCACAGGCAACGTCAGCGCCACAGCCGTTTTCAGATAGCCCTCAATGCAAAGGCTCTAGACACAAATATTGGTGTGAGAGCTAATTCAATCAAGGAAACACTGCATGTTGGTGAAGGGCATATTGAAGAAGGATCAGCCGAGTGGTTTTTGTGGGAGAACAACTCCGTTTGGCTCACTAACTTCACACACCATCAGGCAACCAAGCAACTCTCAAGGAAACTCAGTTTTCACACTCTATGCTTAGTGCCCTTTGAGTGCCTAGGACTGAAATGAAGCTTGGTGAGCATCCCACACAAACGAATGCTCCACATGCGGGTTTCACATGCCACCAACTCCACATTCACAGGCAACTTCAGCGCCACAGCCGTTTTCAGACAGCCCTCAATGCAAAGGCTCTAGACGCAAATATTCGTATGAGAGCTAATTCAATCAAGGAAACACTGCATGTTGGTGAAGGGCATATTGAAGAATGATCAGCCGAGTGGTTCTTGTGGGAGAACAACTCCATTTGGCTCACTAACTTCACACACCATCAGGCTTCCAAGCAGCTCTCAAGGAAACTCAGTTTTCACACTCTATGCTTAGTGCCCTTTGAGTGCATTATCTAGGAATGAACCTGGTAGAGCATCCCACACAAACGAATGCTCCACATGCGGGTTTCACATGCCACCAACTCCACATTCTCAGGCAACTTCAGCGCCACAGCCGTTTTCAGATAGCACTCAATGCAAAGGCTCTAGACGCAAATATTGGTGTGAGAGCTAATTCAATCAAGGAAACACTGCATGTTGCTGAAGGGCATATTGAAGAAGGATCAGCCGAGTGGTTCTTGTGGGAGAACAACTCCATTTGGCTCACTAACTTCACACACCATCAGGCTTCCAAGCAGCTCTCAAGGAAACTCAGTTTTCACACTCTATGCTTAGTGCCCTTTGAGTGCCTAGGACTGAAATGAAGCTTGGTCAGCATCCCACACAAACGAATGCTCCACATGCGGGTTTCACATGCCACCAACTCCACATTCACAGGCAACTTCAGCGCCACAGCCGTTTTCAGATAGCCCTCAATGCAAAGGCTCTAGACGCAAATATTGGTGTGAGAGCTAATTCAATCAAGGAAACACTGCATGTTGGTGAAGGGCATATTGAAGAAGGATCAGCCGAGTGGTTCTTGTGGGAGAACAACTCCATTTGGCTCACTAACGTCACACACCATCAGGCTTCCAAGCAGCTCTCAAGGAAACTCAGTTTTCACACTCTATGCTTAGTGCCCTTTGAGTGCCTAGGACTGAAATGAAACTTGGAGAGCATCCCACATAAACGAATGCTCTACATGCGGGTTTCACATGCCACCAACTCCACATTCACAGGCAACTTCAGTGCCACAGCCGTTTTCAGATAGCCCTCAATGCAAAGGCTCTAGACGCAAATATTGGTGTGAGAGCTAATTCAATCAAGGAAACACTGCATGTTGGTGAAGGGCATATTGAAGAAGGATCAGCCGAGTGGTTCTTGTGGGAGAACAACTCCATTTGGCTCACTAACTTCACACACCATCAGGCTTCCAAGCAGCTCTCAAGGAAACTCAGTTTTCACACTCTATGCTTAGTGCCCTTTGAGTGCATTATCTAGGAATGAACATGGTAGAGCATCCCACACGTACGAATTCTCCACTTGCTGGTTTCACATGCCACCAACTCCACATTCACAGGCAACTTCAGCGCCACAGTCGTTTTCAGATAGCCCTCAATGCAAAGGCTCTAGACGCAAATATTGGTGTGAGAGCTAATTCAATCAAGGAAACACTGCATGTTGGTGAAGGGCATATTGAAGAAGGATCAGCCGAGTGGTTCTTGTGGGAGAACAACTCCATTTGGCTCACTAACGTCACACACCATCAGGCTTCCAAGCAGCTCTCAAGGAAACTCAGTTTTCACACTCTATGCTTAGTGCCCTTTGAGTGCCTAGGACTGAAATGAAACTTGGAGAGCATCCCACATAAACGAATGCTCCACATGCGGGTTTCACATGCCACCAACTCCACATTCACAGGCAACTTCAGCGCCACAGCTGTTTTCAGATAGCCCTCAATGCAAAGGCTCTAGACGCAAATATTGGTGTGAGAGCTAATTCAATCAAGGAAACACTGCATGTTGGTGAAGGGCATATTGAAGAATGATCAGCCGAGTGGTTCTTGTGGGAGAACAACTCCATTTGGCTCACTAACTTCACACACCATCAGGCTTCCAAGCAGCTCTCAAGGAAACTCAGTTTTCACACTCTATGCTTAGTGCCCTTTGAGTGCATTATCTAGGAATGAACCTGGTAGAGCATCCCACACAAACGAATGCTCCACATGCGGGTTTCACATGCCACCAACTCCACATTCTCAGGCAACTTCAGCGCCACAGCCGTTTTCAGATAGCACTCAATGCAAAGGCTCTAGACGCAAATATTGGTGTGAGAGCTAATTCAATCAAGGAAACACTGCATGTTGCTGAAGGGCATATTGAAGAAGGATCAGCCGAGTGGTTCTTGTGGGAGAACAACTCCATTTGGCTCACTAACTTCACACACCATCAGGCTTCCAAGCAGCTCTCAAGGAAACTCAGTTTTCACACTCTATGCTTAGTGCCCTTTGAGTGCCTAGGACTGAAATGAAGCTTGGTCAGCATCCCACACAAACGAATGCTCCACATGCGGGTTTCACATGCCACCAACTCCACATTCACAGGCAACTTCAGCGCCACAGCCGTTTTCAGATAGCCCTCA
Source organism: Ochotona princeps (assembly GCF_030435755.1). Classification (NCBI taxonomy): domain Eukaryota; kingdom Metazoa; phylum Chordata; class Mammalia; order Lagomorpha; family Ochotonidae; genus Ochotona; species Ochotona princeps. Next base: position 4,901 of record NW_026700633.1, read on the forward strand.
ATGCAAAGGCTCTAGACGCAAATATTGGTGTGAGAGCTAATTCAATCAAGGAAACACTGCATGTTGGTGAAGGGCATATTGAAGAAGGATCAGCCGAGTGGTTCTTGTGGGAGAACAACTCCATTTGGCTCACTAACTTCACACACCATCAGGCTTCCAAGCAGCTCTCAAGGAAACTCAGTTTTCACACTCTATGCTTAGTGCCCTTTGAGTGCCTAGGACTGAAATGAAACTTGGAGAGCATCCCACATAAACGAATGCTCTACATGCGGGTTTCACATGCCACCAACTCCACATTCACAGGCAACTTCAGTGCCACAGCCGTTTTCAGATAGCCCTCAATGCAAAGGCTCTAGACGCAAATATTGGTGTGAGAGCTAATTCAATCAAGGAAACACTGCATGTTGGTGAAGGGCATATTGAAGAAGGATCAGCCGAGTGGTTCTTGTGGGAGAACAACTCCATTTGGCTCACTAACTTCACACACCATCAGGCTTCCAAGCAGCTCTCAAGGAAACTCAGTTTTCACACTCTATGCTTAGTGCCCTTTGAGTGCATTATCTAGGAATGAACCTGGTAGAGCATCCCACACAAACGAATGGTCCACATGCGGTTTTCACATGCCACCAACTCCACATTCACAGGCAACTTCAGCGCCACAGCCGTTTTCAGATAGCCCTCAATGCAAAGGCTCTAGACGCAAATATTGGTGTGAGAGCTAATTCAATCAAGGAAACACTGCATGTTGGTGAAGGGCATATTGAAGAAGGATCAGCCGAGTGCTTCTTGTGGGAGAACAACTCCATTTGGCTCACTAACTTCACACACCATCAGGCTTCCAAGCAGCTCTCAAGGAAACTCAGTTTTCACACTCTATGCTTAGTGCCCTTTGAGTGCATTATCTAGGAATGAACCTGGTAGAGCATCCCACACAAACGAATGCTCCACATGCGGGTTTCACATGCCACCAACTCCACATTCACAGGCAACTTCAGCGCCACAGCCGTTTTCAGATAGCCCTCAATGCAAAGGCTCTAGACGCAAATATTGGTGTGAGAGCTAATTCAATCAAGGAAACACTGCATGTTGGTGAAGGGCATATTGAAGAAGGATCAGCCGAGTGGTTCTTGTGGGAGAACAACTCCATTTGGCTCACTAACTTCACACACCATCAGGCTTCCAAGCAGCTCTCAAGGAAACTCAGTTTTCACACTCTATGCTTAGTGCCCTTTGAGTGCATTATCTAGGAATGAACCTGGTAGAGCATCCCACACAAACGAATGCTCCACATGCGGGTTTCACATGCCACCAACTCCACATTCTCAGGCAACTTCAGCGCCACAGCCGTTTTCAGATAGCCCTCAATGCAAAGGCTCTAGACGCAAATATTGGTGTGAGAGCTAATTCAATCAAGGAAACACTGCATGTTGGTGAAGGGCATATTGAAGAAGGATCAGCCGAGTGGTTCTTGTGGGAGAACAACTCCATTTGGCTCACTAACTTCACACACCATCAGGCTTCCAAGCAGCTCTCAAGGATACTCAGTTTTCACACTCTATGCTTAGTGCCCTTTGAGTGCCTAGGACTGAAATGAAGCTTGGTCAGCATCCCACACAAACGAATGCTCCACATGCGGGTTTCACATGCCACCAACTCCACATTCACAGGCAACTTCAGCGCCACAGCCGTTTTCAGATAGCCCTCAATGCAAAGGCTCTAGACGCAAATATTGGTGTGAGAGCTAATTCAATCAAGGAAACACTGCATGTTGGTTAAGGGCATATTGAAGAAGAATCAGCCGAGTGGTTCTTGTGGGAGAACAACTGCATTTGGCTCACTAACTTCACACACCATCAGGCTTCCAAGCAGCTCTCAAGGAAACTCAGTTTTCACACTCTATGCTTAGTGCCCTTTGAGTGCATTATCTAGGAATGAACCTGGTAGAGCATCCCACACAAACAAATGCTCCACATGCGGGTTTCACATGCCACCAACTCCACATTCTCAGGCAACTTCAGCGCCACAGCCTTTTTCAGATAGCCCTCAATGCAAAGGCTCTAGACGCAAATATTGGTGTGAGAGCTAATTCAATCAAGGAAACACTGCATGTTGGTGAAGGGCATATTGAAGAAGGATCAGCCGAGTGGTTCTTGTGGGAGAACAACTCCGTTTGGCTCCATAACTTCACACACCATCAGGCTTCCAAGCAGCTCTCAAGGATACTCAGTTTTTCACACTCTATGCTTAGTGCCCTTTGAGTGCATTATCTAGGAATGAACATGGTAGAGCATCCCACACACAAACGAATTCTCCACTTGCTGGTTTCACATGCCACCAACTCCACATTCACAGGCAACTTCAGCGCCACAGCTGTTTTCAGATAGCCCTCAATGCAAAGGCTCTAGACGCAAATATTGGTGTGAGAGCTAATTCAATCAAGGAAACACTGCATGTTGGTGAAGGGCATATTGAAGAAGGATCAGCCGAGTGGTTCTTGTGGGAGAACAACTCCATTTGGCTCACTAACTTCACACACCATCAGGCATCCAAGCAGCTCTCAAGGAAACTCAGTTTTCACACTCTATGCTTAGTGCCCTTTGAGTGCCTAGGACTGAAATGAAGCTTGGTGAGCATCCCACATAAACGAATGCTCCACATGCGGGTTTCACATGCCACCAACTCCACATTCACAGGCAACTTCAGCGCCACAGCTGTTTTCAGATAGCCCTCAATGCAAAGGCTCTAGACGCAAATATTGGTGTGAGAGCTAATTCAATCAAGGAAACACTGCATGTTGGTGAAGGGCATATTGAAGAAGGATCAGCCGAGTGGTTCTTGTGGGAGAACAACTCCATTTGGCTCACTAACTTCACACACCATCAGGCATCCAAGCAGCTCTCAAGGAAACTCAGTTTTCACACTCTATGCTTAGTGCCCTTTGAGTGCCTAGGACTGAAATGAACCTGGTAGAGCATCCCACACAAACGAATGCTCCACATGCGGGTTTCACATGCCACCAACTCCACATTCACAGGCAACTTCGGCGCCACAGCCGTTTTCAGATAGCACTCAATGCAAAGGCTCTAGACGCAAATATTGGTGTGAGAGCTAATTCAATCAAGGAAACACTGCATGTTGGTGAAGGGCATATTGAAGAAGGATCAGCCGAGTGGTTCTTGTGGGAGAACAACTCCATTTGGCTCACTAACTTCACACACCATCAGGCTTCCAAGCAGCTCTCAAGGATACTCAGTTTTCACACTCTATGCTTAGTGCCCTTTGAGTGCCTAGGACTGAAATGAAGCTTGGTAGAGCATCCCACACAAACGAATGCTCCACATGCGGGTTTCACATGCCACCAACTCCACATTCACAGGCAACTTCAGCGCCACAGCCGTTTTCAGATAGCCCTCAATGCAAAGGCTCTAGACGCAAATATTGGTGTGAGAGCTAATTCAATCAAGGAAACACTGCATGTTGGTTAAGGGCATATTGAAGAAGAATCAGCCGAGTGGTTCTTGTGGGAGAACAACTCCATTTGGCTCACTAACTTCACACACCATCAGGCTTCCAAGCAGCTCTCAAGGAAACTCAGTTTTCACACTCTATGCTTAGTGCCCTTTGAGTGCATTATCTAGGAATGAACCTGGTAGAGCATCCCACACAAACGAATGCTCCACAAGCGGGTTTCACATGCCACCAACTCCACATTCACAGGCAACTTCAGCGCCACAGCCGTTTTCAGATAGCCCTCAATGCAAAGGCTCTAGACGCAAATATTGGTGTGAGAGCTAATTCAATCAAGGAAACACTGCATGTTGGTGAAGGGCATATTGAAGAAGGATCAGCCGAGTGGTTCTTGTGGGAGAACAACCCCATTTGGCTCACTAACGTCACACACCATCAGGCTTCCAAGCAGCTCTCAAGGAAACTCAATTTTCACACTCTATGCTTAGTGCCCTTTGAGTGCCTAGGACTGAAATGAAGATTGGAGAGCATCCCACATAAACGAATGCTCTACATGCGGGTTTCACATGCCACCAACTCCACATTCACAGGCAACTTCAGCGCCACAGCCGTTTTCAGATAGCCCTCAATGCAAAGGCTCTAGACGCAAATATTGGTGTGAGAGCTAATTCAATCAAGGAAACACTGCATGTTGGTGAAGGGCATATTGAAGAAGGATCAGCCGAGTGGTTCTTGTGGGAGAACAACTCCATTTGGCTCACTAACTTCACACACCATCAGGCTTCCAAGCAGCTCTCAAGGAAACTCAGTTTTCACACTCTATGCTTAGTGCCCTTTGAGTGCATTATCTAGGAATGAACCTGGTAGAGCATCCCACACAAACGAATGCTCCACATGCGGGTTCACATGCCACCAACTCCACATTCTCAGGCAACTTCAGCGCCACAGCCATTTTCAGATAGCCCTCAATGCAAAGGCTCTAGACGCAAATATTGGTGTGAGAGCTAATTCAATCAAGGAAACACTGCATGTTGGTGAAGGGCATATTGAAGAAGGATCAGCCGAGTGGTTCTTGTGGGAGAACAACTCCGTTTGGCTCACTAACTTCACACACCATCTGGCTTCCAAGCAGCTCTCAAGGAAACTCAGTTTTCACACTCTATGCTTAGTGCCCTTTGAGTGCATTATCTAGGAATGAACATGGTAGAGCATCCCACACAAACGAATGCTCCACATGCTGATTTCACATGCCACCAACTCCACATTCACAGGCAACTTCAGCGCCACAGCTGTTTTCAGATAGCCCTCAATGCAAAGGCTCTAGACGCAAATATTGGTGTGAGAGCTAATTCAATCAAGGAAACACTGCATGTTGGTGAAGGGCATATTGAAGAAGGATCAGCCGAGTGGCTCTTGTGGGAGAACAACTCCGTTTGGCTCACTAACGTCACACACCATCAGGCTTCCAAGCAGCTCTCAAGGAAACTCAGTTTTCACACTCTATGCTTAGTGCCCTTTGAGTGCATTATCTAGGAATGAACATGGTAGAGCATCCCACACAAACGAATGCTCCACTTGCTGGTTTCACATGCCACCAACTCCACATTCACAGGCAACTTCAGCGCCACAGCTGTTTTCAGATAGCCCTCAATGCAAAGGCTCTAGACGCAAATATTGGTGTGAGAGCTAATTCAATCAAGGAAACACTGCATGTTGGTGAAGGGCATATTGAAGAAGGATCAGCCGAGTGGTTCTTGTGGGAGAACAACTCCATTTGGCTCACTAACTTCACACACCATCAGGCTTCCAAGCAGCTCTCAAGGAAACTCAGTTTTCACACTCTATGCTTAGTGCCCTTTGAGTGCATTATCTAGGAATGAACCTGGTAGAGCATCCCACACAAACGAATGCTCCACATGCGGGTTCACATGCCACCAACTCCACATTCACAGGCAACTTCAGCGCCACAGCCGTTTTCAGATAGCCCTCAATGCAAAGGCTCTAGACGCAAATATTGGTGTGAGAGCTAATTCAATCAAGGAAACACTGCATGTTGGTGAAGGGCATATTGAAGAAGGATCAGCCGAGTGGTTCTTGTGGGAGAACAACTCCGTTTGGCTCACTAACTTCACACACCATCAGGCTTCCAAGCAGCTCTCAAGGAAACTCAGTTTTCACACTCTATGCTTAGTGCCCTTTGAGTGCATTATCTAGGAATGAACCTGGTAGAGCATCCCACACAAACGAATGCTCCACATGCGGTTTTCACATGCCACCAACTCCACATTCACAGGCAACTTCAGCGCCACAGCCGTTTTCAGATAGCCCTCAATGCAAAGGCTCTAGACGCAAATATTGGTGTGGGGGTTAATTCAATCAAGGAAACACTGCATGTTGGTGAAGGGCATATTGAAGAAGGATCAGCCGAGTGGTTCTTGTGGGAGAACAACTCCATTTGGCTCACTAACTTCACACACCATCAGGCTTCCAAGCAGCTCTCAAGGAAACTCAGTTTTCACACTCTATGCTTAGTGCCCTTTGAGTGCATTATCTAGGAATGAACCTGGTAGAGCATCCCACACAAACGAATGCTCCACATGCGGGTTTCACATGCCACCAACTCCACATTCACAGGCAACTTCAGCACCACAGCCGTTTTCAGATAGCCCTCAATGCAAAGGCTCTAGACGCAAATATTGGTGTGAGAGCTAATTCAATCAAGGAAACACTGCATGTTGGTTAAGGGCATATTGAAGAAGAATCAGCCGAGTGGTTCTTGTGGGAGAACAACTCCATTTGGCTCACTAACTTCACACACCATCAGGCTTCCAAGCAGCTCTCAAGGAAACTCAGTTTTCACACTCTATGCTTAGTGCCCTTTGAGTGCCTAGGACTGAAATGAAGCTTGGAGAGCATCCCACACATAAACGAATGCTCTACATGCGGGTATCACATGCCACCAACTCCACATTCACAGGCAACTTCAGCGCCACAACCGTTTTCAGATAGCCCTCAATGCAAAGGCTCTAGACGCAAATATTGGTGTGAGAGCTAATTCAATCAAGGAAACACTGCATGTTGGTGAAGGGCATATTGAAGAAGGATCAGCCGAGTGGTTCTTGTGGGAGAACAACTCCATTTGGCTCACTAACTTCACACACCATCAGGCTTCCAAGCAGCTCTCAAGGAAACTCAGTTTTCACACTCTATGCTTAGTGCCCTTTGAGTGCATTATCTAGGAATGAACCGCATGTGGAGCATGCCACACAAACGAATGCTCCACATGCGGTATTCACATGCCACCAACTCCACAATCTCAGGCAACTTCAGCGCCACAGCCGTTTTCAGATAGCACTCAATGCAAAGGCTCTAGACGCAAATATTGGTGTGAGAGCTAATTCAATCAAGGAAACACTGCATGTTGGTGAAGGGCATATTGAAGAAGGATCAGCCGAGTGGTTCTTGTGGGAGAACAACCCCATTTGGCTCACTAACGTCACACACCATCAGGCTTCCAAGCAGCTCTCAAGGAAACTCAATTTTCACACTCTATGCTTAGTGCCCTTTGAGTGCCTAGGACTGAAATGAAGATTGGAGAGCATCCCACATAAACGAATGCTCTACATGCGGGTTTCACATGCCACCAACTCCACATTCACAGGCAACTTCAGTGCCACAGCCGTTTTCAGATAGCCCTCAATGCAAAGGCTCTAGACGCAAATATTGGTGTGAGAGCTAATTCAATCAAGGAAACACTGCATGTTGGTGAAGGGCATATTGAAGAAGGATCAGCCGAGTGGTTCTTGTGGGAGAACAACTCCATTTGGCTCACTAACGTCACACACCATCAGGCTTCCAAGCAGCTCTCAAGGAAACTCAGTTTTCACACTCTATGCTTAGTGCCATTTGAGTGCCTAGGACTGAAATGAAACTTGGAGAGCATCCCACATAAACGAATGCTCTACATGCGGGTTTCACATGGCACCAACTCCACATTCACAGGCAACTTCCGTGCCACAGCCGTTTTCAGATAGCCCTCAATGCAAAGGCTCTAGACGCAAATATTGGTGTGAGAGCTAATTCAATCAAGGAAACACTGCATGTTGGTGAAGGGCATATTGAAGAAGGATCAGCCGAGTGGTTCTTGTGGGAGAACAACTCCATTTGGCTCACTAACTTCACACACCATCAGGCTTCCAAGCAGCTCTCAAGGAAACTCAGTTTTCACACTCTATGCTTAGTGCCCTTTGAGTGCCTAGGACTGAAATGAAGCTTGGACAGCATCCCACACAAACGAATGCTCCACATGCGGGTTTCACATGCCACCAACTCCACATTCACAGGCAACTTCAGCGCCACAGCCGTTTTCAGATAGCCCTCAATGCAAAGGCTCTAGACGCAAATATTGGTGTGAGAGCTAATTCAATCAAGGAAACACTGCATGTTGGTTAAGGGCATATTGAAGAAGAATCAGCCGAGTGGTTCTTGTGGGAGAACAACTCCATTTGGCTCACTAACTTCACACACCATCAGGCTTCCAAGCAGCTCTCAAGGAAACTCAGTTTTCACACTCTATGCTTAGTGCCCTTTGAGTGCATTATCTAGGAATGAACCTGGTAGAGCATTACACACAAATGAGTGCTCCACATGCGGGTTTCACATGCCACCAACTCCACATTCACAGGCAACTTCAGCGCCACAGCCGTTTTCAGATAGCCCTCAATGCAAAGGCTCTAGACGCAAATATTGGTGTGAGAGCTAATTCAATCAAGGAAACACTGCATGTTGGTGAAGGGCATATTGAAGAAGGATCAGCCGAGTGGTTCTTGTGGGAGAACAACTCCGTTTGGCTCACTAACTTCACACACCATCAGGCTTCCAAGCAGCTCTCAAGGAAACTCAGTTTTCACACTCTATGCTTAGTGCCCTTTGAGTGCATTATCTAGGAATGAACATGGTAGAGCATCCCACACGTACGAATTCTCCACTTGCTGGTTTCACATGCCACCAACTCCACATTCACAGGCAACTTCAGCGCCACAGTCGTTTTCAGATAGCCCTCAATGCAAAGGCTCTAGACGCAAATATTGGTGTGATAGCTAATTCAATCAAGGAAACACTGCATGTTGGTGAAGGGCATATTGAAGAAGGATCAGCCGAGTGGTTCTTGTGGGAGAACAACTCCATTTGGCTCACTAACGTCACACACCATCAGGCTTCCAAGCAGCTCTCAAGGAAACTCAGTTTTCACACTCTATGCTTAGTGCCCTTTGAGTGCCTAGGACTGAAATGAAGCTTGGAGAGCATCCCACATAAACGAATGCTCCACATGCGGGTTTCACATGCCACCAACTCCACATTGACAGGCAACTTCAGCGCCACAGCTGTTTTCAGATAGCCCTCAATGCAAAGGCTCTAGACGCAAATATTGGTGTGAGAGCTAATTCAATCAAGGAAACACTGCATGTTGGTGAAGGGCATATTGAAGAATGATCAGCCGAGTGGTTCTTGTGGGAGAACAACTCCATTTGGCTCACTAACTTCACACACCATCAGGCTTCCAAGCAGCTCTCAAGGAAACTCAGTTTTCACACTCTATGCTTAGTGCCCTTTGAGTGCATTATCTAGGAATGAACCTGGTAGAGCATCCCACACAAACGAATGCTCCACATGCGGGTTTCACATGCCACCAACTCCACATTCTCAGGCAACTTCAGCGCCACAGCCGTTTTCAGATAGCACTCAATGCAAAGGCTCTAGACGCAAATATTGGTGTGAGAGCTAATTCAATCAAGGAAACACTGCATGTTGCTGAAGGGCATATTGAAGAAGGATCAGCCGAGTGGTTCTTGTGGGAGAACAACTCCATTTGGCTCACTAACTTCACACACCATCAGGCTTCCAAGCAGCTCTCAAGGAAACTCAGTTTTCACACTCTATGCTTAGTGCCCTTTGAGTGCCTAGGACTGAAATGAAGCTTGGTCAGCATCCCACACAAACGAATGCTCCACATGCGGGTTTCACATGCCACCAACTCCACATTCACAGGCAACTTCAGCGCCACAGCCGTTTTCAGATAGCCCTCAATGCAAAGGCTCTAGACGCAAATATTGGTGTGAGAGCTAATTCAATCAAGGAAACACTGCATGTTGGTGAAGGGCATATTGAAGAAGGATCAGCCGAGTGGTTCTTGTGGGAGAACAACTCCATTTGGCTCACTAACTTCACACACCATCAGGCTTCCAAGCAGCTCTCAAGGAAACTCAGTTTTCACACTCTATGCTTAGTGCCCTTTGAGTGCCTAGGACTGAAATGAAACTTGGAGAGCATCCCACATAAACGAATGCTCTACATGCGGGTTTCACATGCCACCAACTCCACATTCACAGGCAACTTCAGTGCCACAGCCGTTTTCAGATAGCCCTCAATGCAAAGGCTCTAGACGCAAATATTGGTGTGAGAGCTAATTCAATCAAGGAAACACTGCATGTTGGTGAAGGGCATATTGAAGAAGGATCAGCCGAGTGGTTCTTGTGGGAGAACAACTCCATTTGGCTCACTAACTTCACACACCATCAGGCTTCCAAGCAGCTCTCAAGGAAACTCAGTTTTCACACTCTATGCTTAGTGCCCTTTGAGTGCATTATCTAGGAATGAACCTGGTAGAGCATCCCACACAAACGAATGGTCCACATGCGGTTTTCACATGCCACCAACTCCACATTCACAGGCAACTTCAGCGCCACAGCCGTTTTCAGATAGCCCTCAATGCAAAGGCTCTAGACGCAAATATTGGTGTGAGAGCTAATTCAATCAAGGAAACACTGCATGTTGGTGAAGGGCATATTGAAGAAGGATCAGCCGAGTGGTTCTTGTGGGAGAACAACTCCATTTGGCTCACTAACTTCACACACCATCAGGCTTCCAAGCAGCTCTCAAGGAAACTCAGTTTTCACACTCTATGCTTAGTGCCCTTTGAGTGCATTATCTAGGAATGAACCTGGTAGAGCATCCCACACAAACGAATGCTCCACATGCGGGTTTCACATGCCACCAACTCCACATTCACAGGCAACTTCAGCGCCACAGCCGTTTTCAGATAGCCCTCAATGCAAAGGCTCTAGACGCAAATATTGGTGTGAGAGCTAATTCAATCAAGGAAACACTGCATGTTGGTGAAGGGCATATTGAAGAAGGATCAGCCGAGTGGTTCTTGTGGGAGAACAACTCCATTTGGCTCACTAACTTCACACACCATCAGGCTTCCAAGCAGCTCTCAAGGAAACTCTCAGTTTTCACACTCTATGCTTAGTGCCCTTTGAGTGCATTATCTAGGAATGAACCTGGTAGAGCATCCCACACAAACGAATGCTCCACATGCGGGTTTCACATGCCACCAACTCCACATTCTCAGGCAACTTCAGCGCCACAGCCGTTTTCAGATAGCCCTCAATGCAAAGGCTCTAGACGCAAATATTGGTGTGAGAGCTAATTCAATCAAGGAAACACTGCATGTTGGTGAAGGGCATATTGAAGAAGGATCAGCCGAGTGGTTCTTGTGGGAGAACAACTCCATTTGGCTCACTAACTTCACACACCATCAGGCTTCCAAGCAGCTCTCAAGGATACTCAGTTTTCACACTCTATGCTTAGTGCCCTTTGAGTGCCTAGGACTGAAATGAAGCTTGGTCAGCATCCCACACAAACGAATGCTCCACATGCGGGTTTCACATGCCACCAACTCCACATTCACAGGCAACTTCAGCGCCACAGCCGTTTTCAGATAGCCCTCAATGCAAAGGCTCTAGACGCAAATATTGGTGTGAGAGCTAATTCAATCAAGGAAACACTGCATGTTGGTTAAGGGCATATTGAAGAAGAATCAGCCGAGTGGTTCTTGTGGGAGAACAACTGCATTTGGCTCACTAACTTCACACACCATCAGGCTTCCAAGCAGCTCTCAAGGAAACTCAGTTTTCACACTCTATGCTTAGTGCCCTTTGAGTGCATTATCTAGGAATGAACCTGGTAGAGCATCCCACACAAACAAATGCTCCACATGCGGGTTTCACATGCCACCAACTCCACATTCTCAGGCAACTTCAGCGCCACAGCCATTTTCAGATAGCCCTCAATGCAAAGGCTCTAGACACAAATATTGGTGTGAGAGCTAATTCAATCAAGGAAACACTGCATGTTGGTGAAGGGCATATTGAAGAAGGATCAGCCGAGTGGTTCTTGTGGGAGAACAACTCCGTTTGGCTCCATAACTTCACACACCATCAGGCTTCCAAGCAGCTCTCAAGGATACTCAGTTTTCACACTCTATGCTTAGTGCCCTTTGAGTGCATTATCTAGGAATGAACATGGTAGAGCATCCCACACAAACGAATTCTCCACTTGCTGGTTTCACATGCCACCAACTCCACATTCACAGGCAACTTCAGCGCCACAGCTGTTTTCAGATAGCCCTCAATGCAAAGGCTCTAGACGCAAATATTGGTGTGAGAGCTAATTCAATCAAGGAAACACTGCATGTTGGTGAAGGGCATATTGAAGAAGGATCAGCCGAGTGGTTCTTGTGGGAGAACAACTCCATTTGGCTCACTAACTTCACACACCATCAGGCATCCAAGCAGCTCTCAAGGAAACTCAGTTTTCACACTCTATGCTTAGTGCCCTTTGAGTGCCTAGGACTGAAATGAAGCTTGGTGAGCATCCCACATAAACGAATGCTCCACATGCGGGTTTCACATGCCACCAACTCCACATTCACAGGCAACTTCAGCGCCACAGCTGTTTTCAGATAGCCCTCAATGCAAAGGCTCTAGACGCAAATATTGGTGTGAGAGCTAATTCAATCAAGGAAACACTGCATGTTGGTGAAGGGCATATTGAAGAAGGATCAGCCGAGTGGTTCTTGTGGGAGAACAACTCCATTTGGCTCACTAACTTCACACACCATCAGGCATCCAAGCAGCTCTCAAGGAAACTCAGTTTTCACACTCTATGCTTAGTGCCCTTTGAGTGCCTAGGACTGAAATGAACCTGGTAGAGCATCCCACACAAACGAATGCTCCACATGCGGGTTTCACATGCCACCAACTCCACATTCACAGGCAACTTCGGCGCCACAGCCGTTTTCAGATAGCACTCAATGCAAAGGCTCTAGACGCAAATATTGGTGTGAGAGCTAATTCAATCAAGGAAACACTGCATGTTGGTGAAGGGCATATTGAAGAAGGATCAGCCGAGTGGTTCTTGTGGGAGAACAACTCCATTTGGCTCACTAACTTCACACACCATCAGGCTTCCAAGCAGCTCTCAAGGATACTCAGTCTTCACACTCTATGCTTAGTGCCCTTTGAGTGCCTAGGACTGAAATGAAGCTTGGTAGAGCATCCCACACAAACGAATGCTCCACATGCGGGTTTCACATGCCACCAACTCCACATTCACAGGCAACTTCAGCGCCACAGCCGTTTTCAGATAGCCCTCAATGCAAAGGCTCTAGACGCAAATATTGGTGTGAGAGCTAATTCAATCAAGGAAACACTGCATGTTGGTGAAGGGCATATTGAAGAAGAATCAGCCGAGTGGTTCTTGTGGGAGAACAACTCCATTTGGCTCACTAACTTCACACACCATCAGGCTTCCAAGCAGCTCTCAAGGAAACTCAGTTTTCACACTCTATGCTTAGTGCCCTTTGAGTGCATTATCTAGGAATGAACCTGGTAGAGCATCCCACACAAACGAATGCTCCACAAGCGGGTTTCACATGCCACCAACTCCACATTCACAGGCAACTTCAGCGCCACAGCCGTTTTCAGATAGCCCTCAATGCAAAGGCTCTAGACGCAAATATTGGTGTGAGAGCTAATTCAATCAAGGAAACACTGCATGTTGGTGAAGGGCATATTGAAGAAGGATCAGCCGAGTGGTTCTTGTGCGAGAACAACCCCATTTGGCTCACTAACGTCACACACCATCAGGCTTCCAAGCAGCTCTCAAGGAAACTCAATTTTCACACTCTATGCTTAGTGCCCTTTGAGTGCCTAGGACTGAAATGAAGATTGGAGAGCATCCCACATAAACGAATGCTCTACATGCGGGTTTCACATGCCACCAACTCCACATTCACAGGCAACTTCAGCGCCACAGCCGTTTTCAGATAGCCCTCAATGCAAAGGCTCTAGACGCAAATATTGGTGTGAGAGCTAATTCAATCAAGGAAACACTGCATGTTGGTGAAGGGCATATTGAAGAAGGATCAGCCGAGTGGTTCTTGTGGGAGAACAACTCCATTTGGCTCACTAACTTCACACACCATCAGGCTTCCAAGCAGCTCTCAAGGAAACTCAGTTTTCACACTCTATGCTTAGTGCCCTTTGAGTGCATTATCTAGGAATGAACATGGTAGAGCATCCCACACAAACGAATGCTCCACTTGCTGGTTTCACATGCCACCAACTCCACATTCACAGGCAACTTCAGCGCCACAGCTGTTTTCAGATAGCCCTCAATGCAAAGGCTCTAGACGCAAATATTGGTGTGAGAGCTAATTCAATCAAGGAAACACTGCATGTTGGTGAAGGGCATATTGAAGAAGGATCAGCCGAGTGGTTCTTGTGGGAGAACAACTCCATTTGGCTCACTAACTTCACACACCATCAGGCTTCCAGCAGCTCTCAAGGAAACTCAGTTTTCACACTCTATGCTTAGTGCCCTTTGAGTGAATTATCTAGGAATGAACCTGGTAGAGCATCCCACACAAACGAATGCTCCACATGCGGGTTCACATGCCACCAACTCCACATTCACAGGCAACTTCAGCGCCACAGCCGTTTTCAGATAGCCCTCATGCAAAGGCTCTAGACGCAAATATTGGTGTGGGGGTTAATTCAATCAAGGAAACACTGCATGTTGGTGAAGGGCATATTGAAGAAGGATCAGCCGAGTGGTTCTTGTGGGAGAACAACTCCATTTGGCTCACTAACTTCACACACCATCAGGCTTCCAAGCAGCTCTCAAGGAAACTCAGTTTTCACACTCTATGCTTAGTGCCCTTTGAGTGCATTATCTAGGAATGAACCTGGTAGAGCATCCCACACAAACGAATGCTCCACATGCGGGTTTCACATGCCACCAACTCCACATTCACAGGCAACTTCAGCGCCACAGCCGTTTTCAGATAGCCCTCAATGCAAAGGCTCTAGACGCAAATATTGGTGTGAGAGCTAATTCAATCAAGGAAACACTGCATGTTGGTGAAGGGCATATTGAAGAAGGATCAGCCGAGTGGTTCTTGTGGGAGAACAACTCCATTTGGCTCACTAACTTCACACACCATCAGGCTTCCAAGCAGCTCTCAAGGAAACTCAGTTTTCACACTCTATGCTTAGTGCCCTTTGAGTGAATTATCTAGGAATGAACCTGGTAGAGCATCCCACACAAACGAATGCTCCACATGCGGGGTTCACATGTCACCAACTCCACATTCACAGGCAACTTCAGCGCCACAGCCGTTTTCAGATAGCCCTCAATGCAAAGGCTCTAGAGGCAAATATTTGTGTGAGAGCTAATTCAATCAAGGAAACACTGCATGTTGCTGAAGGGCATATTGAAGAAGGATCAGCCGAGTGGTTCTTGTGGGAGAACAACTCCGTTTGGCTCACTAACTTCACACACCATCAGGCTTCCAAGCAGCTCTCAAGGAAACTCAGTTTTCACACTCTATGCTTAGTGCCCTTTGAGTGCCTAGGACTGAAATGAAGCTTGGTGAGCATCCCACACAAACGAATGCTCCACATGCGGGTTTCACATGCCACCAACTCCACATTCACAGGCAACTTCAGCGCCACAGCCGTTTTCAGATAGCACTCAATGCAAAGGCTCTAGACACAAATATTGGTGTGAGAGCTAATTCAATCAAGGAAACACTGCATGTTGGTGAAGGGCATATAGAAGAAGGATCAGCCGAGTGGTTCTTGTGGGAGAACAACCCCATTTGGCTCACTAACTTCACACACCATCAGGCTTCCAAGCAGCTCTCAAGGAAACTCAGTTTTCACACTCTATGCTTAGTGCCCTTTGAGTGCATTATCTAGGAATGAACCTGGTAGAGCATGCCACACAAACGAATGCTCCACATGCGGTTTTCACATGCCACCAAATCCACATTCACAGGCAACTTCAGCGCCACAGCCGTTTTCAGATAGCCCTCAATGCAAAGGCTCTAGACGCAAATATTGGTGTGGGGGTTAATTCAATCAAGGAAACACTGCATGTTGGTGAAGGGCATATTGAAGAAGGATCAGCCAAGTGGTTCTTGTGGGAGAACAACTCCATTTGGCTCACTAACTTCACACACCATCAGGCTTCCAAGCAGCTCTCAAGGAAACTCAGTTTTCACACTCTATGCTTAGTGCCCTTTGAGTGCCTAGGACTGAAATGAAGCTTGGACAGCATCCCACACAAACGAATGCTCCACATGCGGGTTTCACATGCCACCAACTCCACATTCACAGGCAACTTCAGCGCCACAGCCGTTTTCAGATAGCCCTCAATGCAAAGGCTCTAGACGCAAATATTGGTGTGAGAGCTAATTCAATCAAGGAAACACTGCATGTTGGTTAAGGGCATATTGAAGAAGAATCAGCCGAGTGGTTCTTGTGGGAGAACAACTCCATTTGGCTCACTAACTTCACACACCATCAGGCTTCCAAGCAGCTCTCAAGGAAACTCAGTTTTCACACTCTATGCTTAGTGCCCTTTGAGTGCATTATCTAGGAATGAACCTGGTAGAGCATTACACACAAATGAGTGCTCCACATGCGGGTTTCACATGCCACCAACTCCACATTCTAAGGCAACTTCAGCGCCACAGCCGTTTTCAGATAGCCCTCAATGCAAAGGCTCTAGACGCAAATATTGGTGTGAGAGCTAATTCAATCAAGGAAACACTGCATGTTGGTGAAGGGCATATTGAAGAAGGATCAGCCGAGTGGTTCTTGTGGGAGAACAACTCCGTTTGGCTCACTAACTTCACACACCATCAGGCTTCCAAGCAGCTCTCAAGGAAACTCAGTTTTCACACTCTATGCTTAGTGCCCTTTGAGTGCATTATCTAGGAATGAACATGGTAGAGCATCCCACACGTACGAATTCTCCACTTGCTGGTTTCACATGCCACCAACTCCACATTGACAGGCAACTTCAGCGCCACAGTCGTTTTCAGATAGCCTCAATGCAAAGGCTCTAGACGCAAATATTGTGTGGGGGTTAATTCAATCAAGGAAACACTGCATGTTGGTGAAGGGCATATTGAAGAAGGATCAGCCGAGTGGTTCTTGTGGGAGAACAACTCCATTTGGCTCACTAACGTCACACACCATCAGGCTTCCAAGCAGCTCTCAAGGAAACTCAGTTTTCACACTCTATGCTTAGTGCCCTTTGAGTGCCTAGGACTGAAATGAAGCTTGGAGAGCATCCACATAAACGAATGCTCTACATGCGGGTTTCACATGCCACCAACTCCACATTCACAGGCAACTTCAGCGCCAACAGCTGTTTTCAGATAGCCCTCAATGCAAAGGCTCTAGACGCAAATATTGGTGTGAGAGCTAATTCAATCAAGGAAACACTGCATGTTGGTGAAGGGCATATTGAAGAAGGATCAGCCAAGTGGTTCTTGTGGGAGAACAACTCCATTTGGCTCACTAACGTCACACACCATCAGGCTTCCAAGCAGCTCTCAAGGAAACTCAGTTTTCACACTCTATGCTTAGTGCCCTTTGAGTGCATTATCTAGGAATGAACCTGGTAGAGCATCCCACACAAACGAATGCTCCACATGCGGGTTTCACATGCCACCAACTCCACATTCACAGGCAACTTCAGCGCCACAGTCGTTTTCAGATAGCCCTCAATGCAAAGGCTCTAGACGCAAATATTGGTGTGGGGGATAATTCAATCAAGGAAACACTGCATGTTGGTGAAGGGCATATTGAAGAAGGATCAGTCGAGTGGTTCTTGTGGGAGAACAACTCCATTTGGCTCACTAACTTCACACACCATCAGGCTTCCAAGCAGCTCTCAAGGAAACTCAGTTTTCACACTCTATGCTTAGTGCCCTTTGAGTGCATTATCTAGGAATGAACCTGGTAGAGCATTACACACAAATGAGTGCTCCACATGCGGGTTTCACATGCCACCAACTCCACATTCTAAGGCAACTTCAGCGCCACAGCCGTTTTCAGATAGCCCTCAATGCAAAGGCTCTAGACGCAAATATTGGTGTGAGAGCTAATTCAATCAAGGAAACACTGCATGTTGGTGAAGGGCATATTGAAGAAGGATCAGCCGAGTGGTTCTTGTGGGAGAACAACTCCGTTTGGCTCACTAACTTCACACACCATCAGGCTTCCAAGCAGCTCTCAAGGGGGGGAAGGAAACTCAGTTTTCACACTCTATGCTTAGTGCCCTTTGAGTGCATTATCTAGGAATGAACATGGTAGAGCATCCCACACGTACGAATTCTCCACTTGCTGGTTTCACATGCCACCAACTCCACATTGACAGGCAACTTCAGCGCCACAGTCGTTTTCAGATAGCCCTCAATGCAAAGGCTCTAGACGCAAATATTGTGTGGGGGTTAATTCAATCAAGGAAACACTGCATGTTGGTGAAGGGCATATTGAAGAAGGATCAGCCGAGTGGTTCTTGTGGGAGAACAACTCCATTTGGCTCACTAACGTCACACACCATCAGGCTTCCAAGCAGCTCTCAAGGAAACTCAGTTTTCACACTCTATGCTTAGTGCCCTTTGAGTGCCTAGGACTGAAATGAAGCTTGGAGAGCATCCCACATAAACGAATGCTCTACATGCGGGTTTCACATGCCACCAACTCCACATTCACAGGCAACTTCAGCGCCACAGCTGTTTTCAGATAGCCCTCAATGCAAAGGCTCTAGACGCAAATATTGGTGTGAGAGCTAATTCAATCAAGGAAACACTGCATGTTGGTGAAGGGCATATTGAAGAAGGATCAGCCAAGTGGTTCTTGTGGGAGAACAACTCCATTTGGCTCACTAACGTCACACACCATCAGGCTTCCAAGCAGCTCTCAAGGAAACTCAGTTTTCACACTCTATGCTTAGTGCCCTTTGAGTGCATTATCTAGGAATGAACCTGGTAGAGCATCCCACACAAACGAATGCTCCACATGCGGGTTTCACATGCCACCAACTCCACATTCACAGGCAACTTCAGCGCCACAGTCGTTTTCAGATAGCCCTCAATGCAAAGGCTCTAGACGCAAATATTGGTGTGGGGGATAATTCAATCAAGGAAACACTGCATGTTGGTGAAGGGCATATTGAAGAAGGATCAGTCGAGTGGTTCTTGTGGGAGAACAACTCCATTTGGCTCACTAACTTCACACACCATCAGGCTTCCAAGCAGCTCTCAAGGAAACTCAGTTTTCACACTCTATGCTTAGTGCCCTTTGAGTGCATTATCTAGGAATGAACCTGGTAGAGCATTACACACAAACGAATGCTCCACATGCGGGTTTCACATGCCACCAACTCCACATTCACAGGCAACTTCAGCGCCACAGCCGTTTTCAGATAGCCCTCAATGCAAAGGCTCTAGACGCAAATATTGGTGTGAGAGCTAATTCAATCAAGGAAACACTGCATGTTGGTGAAGGGCATATTGAAGAAGGATCAGCCGAGTGGTTCTTGTGGGAGAACAACTCCGTTTGGCTCACTAACTTCACACACCATCAGGCTTCCAAGCAGCTCTCAAGGAAACTCAGTTTTCACACTCTATGCTTAGTGCCCTTTGAGTGCCTAGGACTGAAATGAAGCTTGGTGAGCATCCCACACAAACGAATGCTCCACATGCGGGTTTCACATGCCACCAACTCCACATTCACAGGCAACGTCAGCGCCACAGCCGTTTTCAGATAGCCCTCAATGCAAAGGCTCTAGACACAAATATTGGTGTGAGAGCTAATTCAATCAAGGAAACACTGCATGTTGGTGAAGGGCATATTGAAGAAGGATCAGCCGAGTGGTTTTTGTGGGAGAACAACTCCGTTTGGCTCACTAACTTCACACACCATCAGGCAACCAAGCAACTCTCAAGGAAACTCAGTTTTCACACTCTATGCTTAGTGCCCTTTGAGTGCCTAGGACTGAAATGAAGCTTGGTGAGCATCCCACACAAACGAATGCTCCACATGCGGGTTTCACATGCCACCAACTCCACATTCACAGGCAACTTCAGCGCCACAGCCGTTTTCAGACAGCCCTCAATGCAAAGGCTCTAGACGCAAATATTCGTATGAGAGCTAATTCAATCAAGGAAACACTGCATGTTGGTGAAGGGCATATTGAAGAATGATCAGCCGAGTGGTTCTTGTGGGAGAACAACTCCATTTGGCTCACTAACTTCACACACCATCAGGCTTCCAAGCAGCTCTCAAGGAAACTCAGTTTTCACACTCTATGCTTAGTGCCCTTTGAGTGCATTATCTAGGAATGAACCTGGTAGAGCATCCCACACAAACGAATGCTCCACATGCGGGTTTCACATGCCACCAACTCCACATTCACAGGCAACTTCAGCGCCACAGCCGTTTTCAGATAGCCCTCAATGCAAAGGCTCTAGACGCAAATATTGGTGTGGGGGATAATTCAATCAAGGAAACACTGCATGTTGGTGAAGGGCATATTGAAGAAGGATCAGTCGAGTGGTTCTTGTGGGAGAACAACTCCATTTGGCTCACTAACTTCACACACCATCAGGCTTCCAAGCAGCTCTCAAGGAAACTCAGTTTTCACACTCTATGCTTAGTGCCCTTTGAGTGCATTATCTAGGAATGAACCTGGTAGAGCATTACACACAAACGAATGCTCCACATGCGGGTTTCACATGCCACCAACTCCACATTCACAGGCAACTTCAGCGCCACAGCCGTTTTCAGATAGCCCTCAATGCAAAGGCTCTAGACGCAAATATTGGTGTGAGAGCTAATTCAATCAAGGAAACACTGCATGTTGGTGAAGGGCATATTGAAGAAGGATCAGCCGAGTGGTTCTTGTGGGAGAACAACTCCGTTTGGCTCACTAACTTCACACACCATCAGGCTTCCAAGCAGCTCTCAAGGAAACTCAGTTTTCACACTCTATGCTTAGTGCCCTTTGAGTGCCTAGGACTGAAATGAAGCTTGGTGAGCATCCCACACAAACGAATGCTCCACATGCGGGTTTCACATGCCACCAACTCCACATTCACAGGCAACGTCAGCGCCACAGCCGTTTTCAGATAGCCCTCAATGCAAAGGCTCTAGACACAAATATTGGTGTGAGAGCTAATTCAATCAAGGAAACACTGCATGTTGGTGAAGGGCATATTGAAGAAGGATCAGCCGAGTGGTTTTTGTGGGAGAACAACTCCGTTTGGCTCACTAACTTCACACACCATCAGGCAACCAAGCAACTCTCAAGGAAACTCAGTTTTCACACTCTATGCTTAGTGCCCTTTGAGTGCCTAGGACTGAAATGAAGCTTGGTGAGCATCCCACACAAACGAATGCTCCACATGCGGGTTTCACATGCCACCAACTCCACATTCACAGGCAACTTCAGCGCCACAGCCGTTTTCAGACAGCCCTCAATGCAAAGGCTCTAGACGCAAATATTCGTATGAGAGCTAATTCAATCAAGGAAACACTGCATGTTGGTGAAGGGCATATTGAAGAATGATCAGCCGAGTGGTTCTTGTGGGAGAACAACTCCATTTGGCTCACTAACTTCACACACCATCAGGCTTCCAAGCAGCTCTCAAGGAAACTCAGTTTTCACACTCTATGCTTAGTGCCCTTTGAGTGCATTATCTAGGAATGAACCTGGTAGAGCATCCCACACAAACGAATGCTCCACATGCGGGTTTCACATGCCACCAACTCCACATTCTCAGGCAACTTCAGCGCCACAGCCGTTTTCAGATAGCACTCAATGCAAAGGCTCTAGACGCAAATATTGGTGTGAGAGCTAATTCAATCAAGGAAACACTGCATGTTGCTGAAGGGCATATTGAAGAAGGATCAGCCGAGTGGTTCTTGTGGGAGAACAACTCCATTTGGCTCACTAACTTCACACACCATCAGGCTTCCAAGCAGCTCTCAAGGAAACTCAGTTTTCACACTCTATGCTTAGTGCCCTTTGAGTGCCTAGGACTGAAATGAAGCTTGGTCAGCATCCCACACAAACGAATGCTCCACATGCGGGTTTCACATGCCACCAACTCCACATTCACAGGCAACTTCAGCGCCACAGCCGTTTTCAGATAGCCCTCAATGCAAAGGCTCTAGACGCAAATATTGGTGTGAGAGCTAATTCAATCAAGGAAACACTGCATGTTGGTGAAGGGCATATTGAAGAAGGATCAGCCGAGTGGTTCTTGTGGGAGAATCAACTCCATTTGGCTCACTAACTTCACACACCATCAGGCTTCCAAGCAGCTCTCAAGGAAACTCAGTTTTTCACACTCTATGCTTAGTGCCCTTTGAGTGCCTAGGACTGAAATGAAACTTGGAGAGCATCCCACATAAACGAATGCTCTACATGCGGGTTTCACATGCCACCAACTCCACATTCACAGGCAACTTCAGTGCCACAGCCGTTTTCAGATAGCCCTCAATGCAAAGGCTCTAGACGCAAATATTGGTGTGAGAGCTAATTCAATCAAGGAAACACTGCATGTTGGTGAAGGGCATATTGAAGAAGGATCAGCCGAGTGGTTCTTGTGGGAGAACAACTCCATTTGGCTCACTAACTTCACACACCATCAGGCTTCCAAGCAGCTCTCAAGGAAACTCAGTTTTCACACTCTATGCTTAGTGCCCTTTGAGTGCATTATCTAGGAATGAACATGGTAGAGCATCCCACACGTACGAATTCTCCACTTGCTGGTTTCACATGCCACCAACTCCACATTCACAGGCAACTTCAGCGCCACAGTCGTTTTCAGATAGCCCTCAATGCAAAGGCTCTAGACGCAAATATTGGTGTGAGAGCTAATTCAATCAAGGAAACACTGCATGTTGGTGAAGGGCATATTGAAGAAGGATCAGCCGAGTGGTTCTTGTGGGAGAACAACTCCATTTGGCTCACTAACGTCACACACCATCAGGCTTCCAAGCAGCTCTCAAGGAAACTCAGTTTTCACACTCTATGCTTAGTGCCCTTTGAGTGCCTAGGACTGAAATGAAACTTGGAGAGCATCCCACATAAACGAATGCTCCACATGCGGGTTTCACATGCCACCAACTCCACATTCACAGGCAACTTCAGCGCCACAGCTGTTTTCAGATAGCCCTCAATGCAAAGGCTCTAGACGCAAATATTGGTGTGAGAGCTAATTCAATCAAGGAAACACTGCATGTTGGTGAAGGGCATATTGAAGAATGATCAGCCGAGTGGTTCTTGTGGGAGAACAACTCCATTTGGCTCACTAACTTCACACACCATCAGGCTTCCAAGCAGCTCTCAAGGAAACTCAGTTTTCACACTCTATGCTTAGTGCCCTTTGAGTGCATTATCTAGGAATGAACCTGGTAGAGCATCCCACACAAACGAATGCTCCACATGCGGGTTTCACATGCCACCAACTCCACATTCTCAGGCAACTTCAGCGCCACAGCCGTTTTCAGATAGCACTCAATGCAAAGGCTCTAGACGCAAATATTGGTGTGAGAGCTAATTCAATCAAGGAAACACTGCATGTTGCTGAAGGGCATATTGAAGAAGGATCAGCCGAGTGGTTCTTGTGGGAGAACAACTCCATTTGGCTCACTAACTTCACACACCATCAGGCTTCCAAGCAGCTCTCAAGGAAACTCAGTTTTCACACTCTATGCTTAGTGCCCTTTGAGTGCCTAGGACTGAAATGAAGCTTGGTCAGCATCCCACACAAACGAATGCTCCACATGCGGGTTTCACATGCCACCAACTCCACATTCACAGGCAACTTCAGCGCCACAGCCGTTTTCAGATAGCCCTCAATGCAAAGGCTCTAGACGCAAATATTGGTGTGAGAGCTAATTCAATCAAGGAAACACTGCATGTTGGTGAAGGGCATATTGAAGAAGGATCAGCCGAGTGGTTCTTGTGGGAGAACAACTCCATTTGGCTCACTAACTTCACACACCATCAGGCTTCCAAGCAGCTCTCAAGGAAACTCAGTTTTCACACTCTATGCTTAGTGCCCTTTGAGTGCCTAGGACTGAAATGAAACTTGGAGAGCATCCCACATAAACGAATGCTCTACATGCGGGTTTCACATGCCACCAACTCCACATTCACAGGCAACTTCAGTGCCACAGCCGTTTTCAGATAGCCCTCAATGCAAAGGCTCTAGACGCAAATATTGGTGTGAGAGCTAATTCAATCAAGGAAACACTGCATGTTGGTGAAGGGCATATTGAAGAAGGATCAGCCGAGTGGTTCTTGTGGGAGAACAACTCCATTTGGCTCACTAACTTCACACACCATCAGGCTTCCAAGCAGCTCTCAAGGAAACTCAGTTTTCACACTCTATGCTTAGTGCCCTTTGAGTGCATTATCTAGGAATGAACCTGGTAGAGCATCCCACACAAACGAATGGTCCACATGCGGTTTTCACATGCCACCAACTCCACATTCACAGGCAACTTCAGCGCCACAGCCGTTTTCAGATAGCCCTCAATGCAAAGGCTCTAGACGCAAATATTGGTGTGAGAGCTAATTCAATCAAGGAAACACTGCATGTTGGTGAAGGGCATATTGAAGAAGGATCAGCCGAGTGCTTCTTGTGGGGAGAACAACTCCATTTGGCTCACTAACTTCACACACCATCAGGCTTCCAAGCAGCTCTCAAGGAAACTCAGTTTTCACACTCTATGCTTAGTGCCCTTTGAGTGCATTATCTAGGAATGAACCTGGTAGAGCATCCCACACAAACGAATGCTCCACATGCGGGTTTCACATGCCACCAACTCCACATTCACAGGCAACTTCAGCGCCACAGCCGTTTTCAGATAGCCCTCAATGCAAAGGCTCTAGACGCAAATATTGGTGTGAGAGCTAATTCAATCAAGGAAACACTGCATGTTGGTGAAGGGCATATTGAAGAAGGATCAGCCGAGTGGTTCTTGTGGGAGAACAACTCCATTTGGCTCACTAACTTCACACACCATCAGGCTTCCAAGCAGCTCTCAAGGAAACTCAGTTTTCACACTCTATGCTTAGTGCCCTTTGAGTGCATTATCTAGGAATGAACCTGGTAGAGCATCCCACACAAACGAATGCTCCACATGCGGGTTTCACATGCCACCAACTCCACATTCTCAGGCAACTTCAGCGCCACAGCCGTTTTCAGATAGCCCTCAATGCAAAGGCTCTAGACGCAAATATTGGTGTGAGAGCTAATTCAATCAAGGAAACACTGCATGTTGGTGAAGGGCATATTGAAGAAGGATCAGCCGAGTGGTTCTTGTGGGAGAACAACTCCATTTGGCTCACTAACTTCACACACCCATCAGGCTTCCAAGCAGCTCTCAAGGATACTCAGTTTTCACACTCTATGCTTAGTGCCCTTTGAGTGCCTAGGACTGAAATGAAGCTTGGTCAGCATCCCACACAAACGAATGCTCCACATGCGGGTTTCACATGCCACCAACTCCACATTCACAGGCAACTTCAGCGCCACAGCCGTTTTCAGATAGCCCTCAATGCAAAGGCTCTAGACGCAAATATTGGTGTGAGAGCTAATTCAATCAAGGAAACACTGCATGTTGGTTAAGGGCATATTGAAGAAGAATCAGCCGAGTGGTTCTTGTGGGAGAACAACTGCATTTGGCTCACTAACTTCACACACCATCAGGCTTCCAAGCAGCTCTCAAGGAAACTCAGTTTTCACACTCTATGCTTAGTGCCCTTTGAGTGCATTATCTAGGAATGAACCTGGTAGAGCATCCCACACAAACAAATGCTCCACATGCGGGTTTCACATGCCACCAACTCCACATTCTCAGGCAACTTCAGCGCCACAGCCTTTTTCAGATAGCCCTCAATGCAAAGGCTCTAGACGCAAATATTGGTGTGAGAGCTAATTCAATCAAGGAAACACTGCATGTTGGTGAAGGGCATATTGAAGAAGGATCAGCCGAGTGGTTCTTGTGGGAGAACAACTCCGTTTGGCTCCATAACTTCACACACCATCAGGCTTCCAAGCAGCTCTCAAGGATACTCAGTTTTCACACTCTATGCTTAGTGCCCTTTGAGTGCATTATCTAGGAATGAACATGGTAGAGCATCCCACACAAACGAATTCTCCACTTGCTGGTTTCACATGCCACCAACTCCACATTCACAGGCAACTTCAGCGCCACAGCTGTTTTCAGATAGCCCTCAATGCAAAGGCTCTAGACGCAAATATTGGTGTGAGAGCTAATTCAATCAAGGAAACACTGCATGTTGGTGAAGGGCATATTGAAGAAGGATCAGCCGAGTGGTTCTTGTGGGAGAACAACTCCATTTGGCTCACTAACTTCACACACCATCAGGCATCCAAGCAGCTCTCAAGGAAACTCAGTTTTCACACTCTATGCTTAGTGCCCTTTGAGTGCCTAGGACTGAAATGAAGCTTGGTGAGCATCCCACATAAACGAATGCTCCACATGCGGGTTTCACATGCCACCAACTCCACATTCACAGGCAACTTCAGCGCCACAGCTGTTTTCAGATAGCCCTCAATGCAAAGGCTCTAGACGCAAATATTGGTGTGAGAGCTAATTCAATCAAGGAAACACTGCATGTTGGTGAAGGGCATATTGAAGAAGGATCAGCCGAGTGGTTCTTGTGGGAGAACAACTCCATTTGGCTCACTAACTTCACACACCATCAGGCATCCAAGCAGCTCTCAAGGAAACTCAGTTTTCACACTCTATGCTTAGTGCCCTTTGAGTGCCTAGGACTGAAATGAACCTGGTAGAGCATCCCACACAAACGAATGCTCCACATGCGGGTTTCACATGCCACCAACTCCACATTCACAGGCAACTTCGGCGCCACAGCCGTTTTCAGATAGCACTCAATGCAAAGGCTCTAGACGCAAATATTGGTGTGAGAGCTAATTCAATCAAGGAAACACTGCATGTTGGTGAAGGGCATATTGAAGAAGGATCAGCCGAGTGGTTCTTGTGGGAGAACAACTCCATTTGGCTCACTAACTTCACACACCATCAGGCTTCCAAGCAGCTCTCAAGGATACTCAGTTTTCACACTCTATGCTTAGTG
>NW_026700634.1:0-41562 GCF_030435755.1 Ochotona princeps
TTCTAGAGCCTTTGCATTTAGGGCTATCTGAAAACGGCTGTGGCGCTCAAGTTGCCTGTGAATGTGGAGTTGGTGGCATGTGAAACCCGCATGTGGAGCACTCGTTTGTGTGGGATGCTCACCAAGATTCATTTCAGTCCTATTTAATGCACTCAAAGGGCACTAAGCATAGAGTGTGAAAACTGAGTTTCCTTGAGAGCTGCTTGGAAGCCTGATGGTGTGTGAAGTTAGTGAGCCAAATGGAGTTGTTCTCCCACAAGAACCACTTGGCTGATCCTTCTTCAATATGCCCTTCACCAACATGCAGTGTTTCCTTGATTGAATTAGCTCTCACACCAATATTTGCGTCTAGAGCCTTTGCATTGAGGGCTATCTGAAAACGGCTGTGGCGCTGAAGTTGCCTGTGAATGTGGAGTTGTTGGCATGTGAAACCCGCATGTGGAGCATTCGTTTGTGTGGGATGCTCTACCAGGTTCATTCCTAGATCATGCACACAAAGGGCACCAAGCATAGAGTGTGAAAACTGAGTTTCCTTGAGAGCTGCTTGGAAGCCTGATGGTGTGTGAAGTTAGTGAGCCAAATGGAGTTGTTCTCCCACAAGAACCACTCGGCTGATCCTTCTGCAATATGCCCTTCACCAACATGCAGTGTTTCCTTGATTGAATTAGCTCTCACACCAATATTTGCGTCTAGAGCCTTTGCATTCAGGGCTATCTGAAAACGGCTGTGGCGCTGAAGTTGCCTGTGCATGTGGAGTTGGTGGCATGTGAAACCCGCATGTGGAGCATTCGTTTGTGTGGCATGCTCACCAAGATTCATTTCAGTCCTAGGCACTCAAAGGGCACTAAGCATAGAGTGTGAAAACTGAGTTTCCTTGAGAGCTGCTTGGAAGCCTGATGGTGTGTGAAGTTAGTGAGCCAAATGGAGTTGTTCTCCCACAAGAACCACTCGGCTGATCCTTCTGCAATATGCCCTTCACCAACATGCAGTGTTTCCTTGATTGAATTAGCTCTCACACCAATATTTGCGTCTAGAGCCTTTGCATTGAGGGCTATCTGAAAATGGCTGTGGCGCTGAAGTTGCCTGTGAATGTGGAGTTGGTGGCATGTGAAACCCGCATGTGGAGCATTCGTTTGTGTGGGATGCTCTACCAGGTTCATTCCTAGATAATGCACTCAAAGGGCACTAAGCATAGAGTGTGAAAACTGAGTTTCCTTGAGAGCTGCTTGCAAGCCTGATGGTGTGTGAAGTTAGTGAGCCAAATGGAGTTGTTCTCCCACAAGAACCACTCGGCTGATCCTTCTTCAATATGCCCTTCACCAACATGCAGTGTTTCCTTGATTGAATTAGCTCTCACACCAATATTTGCGTCTAGAGCCTTTGCATTGAGGGCTATCTGAAAACGGCTGTGGCGCTGAAGTTGCCTGTGAATGTGGAGTTGGTGGCATGTGAAACCCGCATGTGGAGCATTCGTTTGTGTGCGATGCTCTCCCAGGTTCATTCCTAGATAATGCACTCAAAGGGCACTAAGCATAGAGTGTGAAAACTGAGTTTCCTTGAGAGCTGCTTGGAAGCCTGATGGTGTGTGAAGTTAGTGAGCCAAATGGAGTTGTTCTCCCACAAGAACCACTCGGCTGATCCTTCTTCAATATGCCCTTCACCAACATGCAGTGTTTCCTTGATTGAATTAACTCTCACAACAATATTTGCGTCTAGAGCCTTTGCATTGAGGGCTATCTGAAAACGGCTGTGGCGCTGAAGTTGCCTGTGAATGTGGAGTTGGTGACATGTGAAACCCGCATGTGGAGCATTCGTTTGTGTGGGATGCTCTACCAGGTTCATTCCTAGATCATGCACACAAAGGGCACCAAGCATAGAGTGTGAAAACTGAGTTTCCTTGAGAGCTGCTTGGAAGCCTGATGGTGTGTGAAGTTAGTGAGCCAAATGGAGTTGTTCTCCCACAAGAACCACTCGGCTGATCCTTCTTCAATATGCCCTTCACCAACATGCAGTGTTTCCTTGATTGAATTAGCTCTCACACCAATATTTGCGTCTAGAGCCTTTGCATTCAGGGCTATCTGAAAACGGCTGTGGCGCTGAAGTTGCCTGTGCATGTGGAGTTGGTGGCATGTGAAACCCGCATGTGGAGCATTCGTTTGTGTGGCATGCTCACCAAGATTCATTTCAGTCCTAGGCACTCAAAGGGCACTAAGCATAGAGTGTGAAAACTGAGTTTCCTTGAGAGCTGCTTGGAAGCCTGATGGTGTGTGAAGTTAGTGAGCCAAATGGAGTTGTTCTCCCACAAGAACCACTCGGCTGATCCTTCTGCAATATGCCCTTCACCAACATGCAGTGTTTCCTTGATTGAATTAGCTCTCACACCAATATTTGCGTCTAGAGCCTTTGCATTGAGGGCTATCTGAAAATGGCTGTGGCGCTGAAGTTGCCTGTGAATGTGGAGTTGGTGGCATGTGAAACCCGCATGTGGAGCATTCGTTTGTGTGGGATGCTCTACCAGGTTCATTCCTAGATAATGCACTCAAAGGGCACTAAGCATAGAGTGTGAAAACTGAGTTTCCTTGAGAGCTACTTGGAAGCCTGATGGTGTGTGAAGTTAGTGAGCCAAATGGAGTTGTTCTCCCACAAGAACCACTCGGCTGATCCTTCTTCAATATGCCCTTCACCAACATGCAGTGTTTCCTTGATTGAATTAGCTCTCACACCAATATTTGCGTCTAGAGCCTTTGCATTGAGGGCTATCTGAAAACGGCTGTGGCGCTGAAGTTACCTGTGAATGTGGAGTTGGTGGCATGTGAAACCCGCATGTGGAGCATTCGTTTGTGTGCGATGCTCTACCAGGTTCATTCCTAGATAATGCACTCAAAGGGCACTAAGCATAGAGTGTGAAAACTGAGTTTCCTTGAGAGCTGCTTGGAAGCCTGATGGTGTGTGAAGTTAGTGAGCCAAATGGAGTTGTTCTCCCACAAGAACCACTCGGCTGATCCTTCTTCAATATGCCCTTCACCAACATGCAGTGTTTCCTTGATTGAATTAACTCTCACAACAATATTTGCGTCTAGAGCCTTTGCATTGAGGGCTATCTGAAAACGGCTGTGGCGCTGAAGTTGCCTGTGAATGTGGAGTTGGTGACATGTGAAACCCGCATGTGGAGCATTCGTTTGTGTGGGATGCTGTACCGGGTTCATTCCTAGATAATGCACTCAAAGGGCACTAAGCATAGAGTGTGAAAACAGAGTTTACTTGAGAGCTGCTTGGAAGCCTGATGGTGTGTGAAGTTAGTGAGCCAAATGGAGTTGTTCTCCCACAAGAACCACTCGGCTGATCCTTCTTCAATATGCCCTTCACCAACATGCAGTGTTTCCTTGATTGAATTAGCTCTCACACCAATATTTGTGCAAAAAGCCTTTGCATTGAGGACTATCTGAAACGGCTGTGGCGCTGAAGTTGCCTGTGAATGTGGAGTTGGTGGCATGTGAAACCCGCATGTGGAGCATTCGTTTGTGTGGGATGCTCTACCAGGTTCATTCCTAGATAATGCACTCAAAGGGCACTAAGCATAGAGTGTGAAAACTGAGTTTCCTTGAGAGCTCCTTGGAAGCCTGATGGTGTGTGAAGTTAGTGAGCCAAAGGGAGTTGTTCTCCCACAAGAACCACTCAGCTGATCCTTCTTCAATATGCCCTTCACCAACATGCAGTGTTTCCTTGATTGAATTAGCTCTCACACCAATATTTGCGTCTAGAGCCTTTGCTTTGAGGGCTATCTGAAAACGGCTGTGGCGCTGAAGTTGCCTGTGAATGTGGAGTTGGTGCATGTGAAATCCGCATGTGGAGCATTCGTTTGTGTGGGATGCTCTACCAGGTTCATTCCTAGATAATGCACTCAAAGGGCACTAAGCGTAGAGTGTGAAAACTGAGTTTCCTTGAGAGCTGCTTGGAAGCCTGATGGTGTGTGAAGTTAGTGAGCCAAATGGAGTTGTTCTCCCACAAGAACCCCTCGGTTATCCTTCTTCAATATGCCCTTCACCAACATGCAGTGTTTCCTTGATTGAATTAGCTCTCACACCAATATTTGCGTCTAGAGCCTTTGCATTGAGGGCTATCTGAAAACGGCTGTGGCGCTGAAGTTGCCTGTGACTGTGGAGTTGGTGGCATGTGAAACCCGTATGTGGAGCATTCATTTGTGTGGGATGCTCTACCAGGTTCATTCCTGGATAATGCACTCAAAGGGCACTAAGCATAGAGTGTGATAACTGAGTTTCCTTGAGAGCTGCTTGCAAGCCTGATATTGTGTGAAGTTAGTGAGCCAAATGGAGTTGTTCTCCCACAAGAACCACTCGGCTGATCCTTCTTCAATATGCCCTTCACCAACATGCAGTGTTTCCTTGATTGAATTAGCTCTCACACCAATATTTGCATCTAGAGCCTTTGCATTGAGGGCTATCTGAAAACGGCTGTGGCGCTGAAGTTGGCTGTGGATGTAGAGTTGGTGGCATGTGAAACCCGCATGTGGAGCATTCGTTTGTGTGGGATGCTCTACCAGGTTCATTCCTAGATAATGCACTCAAAGGGCACTAAGCATAGAGTGTGAAAACTGAGTTTCCTTGAGAGCTGCTTGGAAGCCTGATGGTGTGTGAAGTTAGTGAGACAAATGGAGTTGTTCTCCCACAAGAACCACTCGGCTGATTCTTCTTCAATATGCCCTTCACCAACATGCAGCGTTTCCTTGATTGAATTAACTCTCACAACAATATTTGCGTCTAGAGCCTTTGCATTGAGGGCTATCTGAAAACGGCTGTGGCGCTGAAGTTGCCTGTGAATGTGGAGTTGGTGACATGTGAAACCCGCATGTGGAGCATTCGTTTGTGTGGGATGCTCTACCAGGTTCATTCCTAGATCATGCACACAAAGGGCACCAAGCATAGAGTGTGAAAACTGAGTTTCCTTGAGAGCTGCTTGGAAGCCTGATGGTGTGTGAAGTTAGTGAGCCAAATGGAGTTGTTCTCCCACAAGAACCACTCGGCTGATCCTTCTTCAATATGCCCTTCACCAACATGCAGTGTTTCCTTGATTGAATTAGCTCTCACACCAATATTTGCGTCTAGAGCCTTTGCATTGAGGGCTATCTGAAAACGGCTGTGGCGCTGAAGTTGCCTGTGCATGTGGAGTTGGTGGCATGTGAAACCCGCATGTGGAGCATTCGTTTGTGTGGCATGCTCACCAAGATTCATTTCAGTCATAGGCACTCAAAGGGCACTAAGCATAGAGTGTGAAAACTGAGTTTCCTTGAGAGCTGCTTGGAAGCCTGATGGTGTGTGAAGTTAGTGAGCCAAATGGAGTTGTTCTCCCACAAGAACCACTCGGCTGATCCTTCTGCAATATGCCCTTCACCAACATGCAGTGTTTCCTTGATTGAATTAGCTCTCACACCAATATTTGCGTCTAGAGCCTTTGCATTGAGGCCTATCTGAAAATGGCTGTGGCGCTGAAGTTGCCTGTGAATGTGGAGTTGGTGGCATGTGAAACCCGCATGTGGAGCATTCGTTTGTGTGGGATGCTCTACCAGGTTCATTCCTAGATAATGCACTCAAAGGGCACTAAGCATAGAGTGTGAAAACTGAGTTTCCTTGAGAGCTACTTGGAAGCCTGATGGTGTGTGAAGTTATTGAGCCAAATGGAGTTGTTCTCCCACAAGAACCACTCGGCTGATCCTTCTTCAATATGCCCTTCACCAACATGCAGTGTTTCCTTGATTGAATTAGCTCTCACACCAATATTTGAGTCTAGAGCCTTTGCATTGAGGGCTATCTGAAAACGGCTGTGGCGCTGAAGTTGCCTGTGAATGTGGAGTTGGTGGCATGTGAAACCCGCATGTGGAGCATTCGTTTGTGTGCGATGCTCTACCAGGTTCATTCCTAGATAATGCACTCAAAGGGCACTAAGCATAGAGTGTGAAAACTGAGTTTCCTTGAGAGCTGCTTGGAAGCCTGATGGTGTGTGAAGTTAGTGAGCCAAATGGAGTTGTTCTCCCACAAGAACCACTCGGCTGATCCTTCTTCAATATGCCCTTCACCAACATGCAGTGTTTCCTTGATTGAATTAACTCTCACAACAATATTTGCGTCTAGAGCCTTTGCATTGAGGGCTATCTGAAAACGGCTGTGGCGCTGAAGTTGCCTGTGAATGTGGAGTTGGTGACATGTGAAACCCGCATGTGGAGCATTCGTTTGTGTGGGATGGTGTACCGGGTTCATTCCTAGATAATGCACTCAAAGGGCACTAAGCATAGAGTGTGAAAACTGAGTTTCCTTGAGAGCTGCTTGGAAGCCTGATGGTGTGTGAAGTTAGTGAGCCAAATGGAGTTGTTCTCCCACAAGAACCCCTCGGTTGATCCTTCTGCAATATGCCCTTCACCAACATGCAGTGTTTCCTTGATTGAATTAGCTCTCACACCAATATTTGCGTCTAGAGCCTTTGCATTGAGGGCTATCTGAAAATGGCTGTGGCGCTGAAGTTGCCTGTGAATGTGGAGTTGGTGGCATGTGAAACCCGCATGTGGAGCATTCGTTTGTGTGGGATGCTCTACCAGGTTCATTCCTAGATAATGCACTCAAAGGGCACTAAGCATAGAGTGTGAAAACTGAGTTTCCTTGAGAGCTACTTGGAAGCCTGATGGTGTGTGAAGTTAGTGAGCCAAAGGGAGTTGTTCTAGCACAAGAACCACTCGGCTGATCCTTCTTCAATATGCCCTTCACCAACATGCAGTGTTTTCTTGATTGAATTAGCTCTCACACCAATATTTGCGTCTAGAGCCTTTGCTTTGAGGGCTATCTGAAAACGGCTGTGGCGCTGCAGTTGCCTGTGAATGTGGAGTTGCTGGCATGTGAAACCCGCATGTGGAGCATTCGTTTGTGTGGGATGCTCTACCAGGTTCATTCCTAGATAATGCACTCAAAGGGCACTAAGCATAGAGTGTGAAAACAGAGTTTACTTGAGAGCTGCTTGGAAGCCTGATGGTGTGTGAAGTTAGTGAGCCAAATCAAGTTGTTCTCCCACAAGAACCACTCGGCTGATCCTTCTTCAATATGCCCTTCACCAGCATGCAGTGTTTCCTTGATTGAATTAGCTCTCACACCAATATTTGCGTCTAGAGCCTTTGCATTGAGGGCTATCTGAAAACGGCTGTGGCGCTGAAGTTGCCTGTGAATGTGGAGTTGGTGGCATGTGAAACCCGCATGTGGAGCATTCGTTTGTGTGGGATGCTCTCCCAGGTTCATTCCTAGATAATGCACTCAAAGGGCACTAAGCATAGAGTGTGAAAACTGAGTTTCCTTGAGAGCTGCTTGGAAGCCTGATGGTGTGTGAAGTTAGTGAGCCAAATGGAGTTGTTCTCCCACAAGAACCACTCGGTTGATCCTTCTGCAATATGCCCTTCACCAACATGCAGTGTTTGCTTGATTGAATTAGCTTTCACACCAATATTTGCGTCTAGAGCCTTTGCATTGAGGGCTATCTGAAAACGGCTGTGGCGCTGAAGTTGACTGTGAATGTGGAGTTGGTGGCATGTGAAACCCGCATGTGCAGCATTTGTTTTTGTGTGATGCTGTACCGGGTTCATTCCTAGCTAATGCACTCAAAGGGCACTAAGCATAGAGTGTGAAAACTGAGATTCCTTGAGAGCTGCTTGGAAGCCTGATGGTGTGTGAAGTTAGTGAGCCAAATGGAGTTGTTCTCCCACAAGAACCACTCGGCTGATCCTTCTTCAATATGCCCTTCACCAACATGCAGTGTTTCCTTGATTGAATTAGCTCTCACACCAATATTTGCGCAAAAAGCCTTTGCATTGAGGACTATCTGAAAACGGCTGTGGCGCTGAAGTTGCCTGTGAATGTGGAGTTGGTGGCATGTGAAACCCGCATGTGGAGCATTCGTTTGTGTGGGATGCTGTACCGGGTTCATTCCTAGATAATGCACTCAAAGGGCACTAAGCATAGAGTGTGAAAACTGAGTTTCCTTGAGAGCTGCTTGGAAGCCTGATGGTGTGTGAAGTTAGTGAGCCAAATGGAGTTGTTCTCCCACAAGAACCACTCGGCTGATCCTTCTGCAATATGCCCTTCACCAACATGCAGTGTTTCCTTGATTGAATTAACTCTCACACCAGTATTTGCGTCTAGAGCCTTTGCATTGAGGGCTATCTGAAAACGGCTGTGGCGCTGAAGTTGCCTGTGAATGTGGAGTTGGTGGCATGTGAAACCCGCATGTGCAGCATTCGTTTGTGTTGGATGCTCCACCAGGTTCATTCCTAGATAATGCACTCAAAGGGCACTAAGCATAGAGTGTGAAAACTGAGTTTCCTTGAGAGCTGCTTGGAAGCCTGATGGTGTGTGAAGTTAGTGAGCCAAATGGAGTTGTTCTAGCACAAGAACCACTCGGCTGATCCTTCTTCAATATGCCCTTCACCAACATGCAGTGTTTCCTTGATTGAATTAGCTCTCACACCAATATTTGCGTCTAGAGCCTTTGCATTGAGGGCTATCTGAAAACGGCTGTGGCGCTCAAGTTTCCTGTGAATGTGGAGTTGGTGGCATGTGAAACCCGCATGTGGAGCATTCGTTTGTGTGGGATGCTCACCAAGCTGCATTTTAGTCCTAGGCACTCAAAGAGCACTAAGCATAGAGTGTGAAAACTGAGTTTCCTTGAGAGCTGCTTGGAAGCCTGATGGTGTGTGAAGTTAGTGAGCCAAATGGAATTGTCCTCCCACAAGAACCACTCGGCTGATCCTTCTTCAATATGCCCTTCACCAACATGCAGTGTTTCCTTGATTGAATTAGCTCTCACACCAATATTTGCGTCTAGAGCCTTTGCATTGAGGGCTCTCTGAAAACGGCTGTGGCGCTGCAGTTGCCTGTGAATGTGGAGTTGGTGGCATGTGAAACCCGCATGTGGAGCACTCGTTTGTGTGGAATGCTCTACCAGGTTCCTTCCTAGATAATGCACTCAAAGGGCCCTAAACATTCAGTGTGAAAACTGAGTTTCCTTGAGAGCTGCTTGGAAGCCTGATGGTGTGTGAAGTTAGTGAGCCAAATGGAGATGTTCTCCCACAAGAACCACTCGGCTGATCCTTCTTCAATGTGCCGTTCACCAACATGCAGTGTTTCCTTGATTGAATTAGCTCTCACACCAATATTTGCGTCTAGAGCCTTTGCATTGAGGGCTATCTGAAAACGGCTGTGGCGCTGAAGTTGCCTGTGAATGTGGAGTTTGTGGCATGTGAAACCCGCATGTGGAGCATTCGTTTGTGTGGGATGCTCTACCAGGTTCATTCCTAGATAATGCACTCAAAGGGCACTAAGCATAGAGTGTGAAAACTGAGTTTCCTTGAGAGCTGCTTGGAAGCCTGATGGTGTGTGAAGTTAGTGAGCCAAATGGAGTTGTCCTCCCACAAGAACCACTCGGCTGATCCTTCTTCAATATGCCCTTCACCAACATGCAGTGTTTCCTTGATTGAATTAGCTCTCACACCAATATTTGCGTCTAGAGCCTTTGCATTGAGGGCTATCTGAAAACGGCTGTGGCGCTGCAGTTGCCTGTGAATGTGGAGTTGTTGGCATGTGATACCCGCATGTGGAGCATTCGTTTGTGTGGGATGCTCACCAAGCTTCATTTTAGTCACAGGCACTCAAAGGGCACTAAGCATAGAGTGTGAAAACTGAGTTTCCTTGAGAGCTGCATGGAAGCCTGATGGTGTGTGAAGTTAGTGAGCAAATGGAGTTGTTCTCCCACAAGAACCACTCGGCTGATCCTTCTTCAATATGCCCTTCACCAACATGCAGTGTTTCCTTGATTGAATTAGCTCTCACACCAATATTTGCGTCTAGAGCCTTTGCATTGAGGGCTATCTGAAAACGGCTGTGGCGCTGCAGTTGCCTGTGAATGTGGAGTTGGTGGCATGTGAAACCCGCATGTGGAGCACTCGTTTGTGTGGGATGCTGACCAAGCTGCATTTTAGTCCTAGGCACTCAAAGGGCACTAAGCATAAAGTGTGAAAACTGAGTTTCCTTGAGAACTGCTTGGAAACCTGATGGTGTGTGAAGTTAGTGAGCCAAATGGAGATGTTCTCCCACAAGAACCACTCGGCTGATCCTTCTTCAATGTGCCGTTCACCAACATGCAGTGTTTCCTTGATTGAATTAGCTCTCACACCAATATTTGCGTCTAGAGCCTTTAGTCATTGAGGGCTATCTGAAAACGGCTGTGGCGCTGAAGTTGCCTGTGAATGTGGAGTTTGTGGCATGTGAAACCCGCATGTGGAGCATTCGTTTGTGTGGGATGCTCTACCAGGTTCATTCCTAGATAATGCACTCAAAGGGCACTAAGCATAGAGTGTGAAAACTGAGTTTCCTTGAGAGCTGCTTGGAAGCCTGATGGTGTGTGAAGTTAGTGAGCCAAATGGAGTTGTCCTCCACAAGAACCACTCGGCTGATCCTTCTTCAATATGCCCTTCACCAACATGCAGTGTTTCCTTGATTGAATTAGCTCTCACACCAATATTTGCGTCTAGAGCCTTTGCATTGAGGGCTATCTGAAAACGGCTGTGGCGCTGCAGTTGCCTGTGAATGTGGAGTTGTTGGCATGTGATACCCGCATGTGGAGCATTCGTTTGTGTGGGATGCTCACCAAGCTTCATTTTAGTCACAGGCACTCAAAGGGCACTAAGCATAGAGTGTGAAAACTGAGTTTCCTTGAGAGCTGCATGGAAGCCTGATGGTGTGTGAAGTTAGTGAGCCAAATGGAGTTGTTCTCCCACAAGAACCACTCGGCTGATCCTTCTTCAATATGCCCTTCACCAACATGCAGTGTTTCCTTGATTGAATTAGCTCTCACACCAATATTTGCGTCTAGAGCCTTTGCATTGAGGGCTATCTGAAAACAGCTGAGGCGCTGCAGTTGCCTGTGAATGTGGAGTTGTTGGCATGTGATACCCGCATGTGGAGCATTCGTTTGTGTGGGATGCTCACCAAGCTGCATTTTAGTCCTAGGCACTCAAAGGGCACTAAACATAGAGTGTGAAAACTGAGTTTCCTTGAGAGCTGCTTGGAAGCCTGTTGGTGTGTGAAGTTAGTGAGCCAAATGGAGTTGTTCTACCACAAGAAGCACTCGGCTGATCCTTCTGCAATATGCCCTTCACCAACATGCAGTGTATCCTTGATTGAATTAGCTCTCACACCAATATTTGCGTCTAGAGCCTTTGCATTGAGGGCTATCTGAAAACGGCTGTGGCGCTGCAGTTGCCTGTGAATGTGGAGTTGCTGGCATGTGAAACCCGCATGTGGAGCACTCGTTTGTGTGGGATGCTGACCAAGCTTCATTTTAGTCCTAGGCACTCAAAGGGCACTAAGCATAAAGTGTGAAAACTGAGTTTCCTTGAGAGCTGCTTGGAAGCCTGATGGTTTGTGAAGTTAGTGAGCCAAATGGAGTTGTTCTCCCACAAGAACCACTCGGCTGATCCTTCTTCAATATGCCCTTCACCAACATGCAGTGTTTCCTTGATTGAATTAGCTCTCACACCAATATTTGCGTCTAGAGCCTTTGCATTGAGGGCTATCTGAAAACGGCTGTGGCGCTGCAGTTGCCTGTGAATGTGGAGTTGTTGGCATGTGATACCCGCATGTGGAGCATTCGTTTGTGTGGCATGCTCACCAAGATTCATTTCAGTCCTAGGCACTCAAAGGGCACTAAGCATAGAGTGTGAAAACTGAGTTTCCTTGAGAGCTGCTTGGAAGCCTGATGGTGTGTGAAGTTAGTGAGAAAAATGGAGTTGTTCTCCCACAAGAACCACTCGGCTGATCCTTCTTCAATATGCCCTTCACCAACATGCAGTGTTTCCTTGATTGAATTAGCTCTCACACCAATATTTGCGTCTAGAGCCTTTGCATTGAGGGCTATCTGACAACGGCTGTTGCGCTGAAGTTGCCTGTGAATGTGGAGTTGGTAGTTGGTGGCATGTGAAAATCGCATGTGGAGCATTCGTTTGTGTGGGATGCTCTACCAGGTTCATTCCTAGATAATGCACTCAAAGGGCACTAAGCATAGAGTGTGAAAACTGAGTTTCCTTGAGAGCTGCTTGGAAACCTGATGGTGTGTGAAGTTAGTGAGCCAAATGGAGATGTTCTCCCACAAGAACCACTCGGCTGATCCTTCTTCAATGTGCCGTTCACCAACATGCAGTGTTTCCTTGATTGAATTAGCTCTCACACCAATATTTGCGTCTAGAGCCTTTGCATTGAGGGCTATCTGAAAACGGCTGTGGCGCTGAAGTTGCCTGTGAATGTGGAGTTTGTGGCATGTGAAACCCGCATGTGGAGCAATCGTTTGTGTGGGATGCTCTACCAGGTTCATTCCTAGATAATGCACTCAAAGGGCACTAAGCATAGAGTGTGAAAACTGAGTTTCCTTGAGAGCTGCTTGGAAGCCTGATGGTGTGTGAAGTTAGTGAGCCAAATGGAGTTGTCCTCCACAAGAACCACTCGGTTGATCCTTCTTCAATATGCCCTTCACCAACATGCAGTGTTTCCTTGATTGAATTAGCTCTCACACCAATATTTGCGTCTAGAGCCTTTGCATTGAGGGCTATCTGAAAACGGCTGTGGCGCTGCAGTTGCCTGTGAATGTGGAGTTGGTGGCATGTGAAACCCGCATGTGGAGCACTCGTTTGTGTGGGATGCTGACCAAGCTGCATTTTAGTCCTAGGCACTCAAAGGGCACTAAGCATAAAGTGTGAAAACTGAGTTTCCTTGAGAACTGCTTGGAAACCTGATGGTGTGTGAAGTTAGTGAGCCAAATGGAGATGTTCTCCCACAAGAACCACTCGGCTGATCCTTCTTCAATGTGCCGTTCACCAACATGCAGTGTTTCCTTGATTGAATTAGCTCTCACACCAATATTTGCGTCTAGAGCCTTTGCATTGAGGGCTATCTGAAAACGGCTGTGGCGCTGAAGTTGCCTGTGAATGTGGAGTTTGTGGCATGTGAAACCCGCATGTGGATCATTCGTTTGTGTGGGATGCTCTACCAGGTTCATTCCTAGATAATGCACTCAAAGGGCACTAAGCATAGAGTGTGAAAACTGAGTTTCCTTGAGAGCTGCTTGGAAGCCTGATGGTGTGTGAAGTTAGTGAGCCAAATGGAGTTGTCCTCCCACAAGAACCACTCGGCTGATCCTTCTTCAATATGCCCTTCACCAACATGCAGTGTTTCCTTGATTGAATTAGCTCTCACACCAATATTTGCGTCTAGAGCCTTTGCATTGAGGGCTATCTGAAAACGGCTGTGGCGCTGCAGTTGCCTGTGAATGTGGAGTTGTTGGCATGTGATACCCGCATGTGGAGCATTCGTTTGTGTGGGATGCTCACCAAGCTTCATTTTAGTCACAGGCACTCAAAGGGCACTAAGCATAGAGTGTGAAAACTGAGTTTCCTTGAGAGCTGCATGGAAGCCTGATGGTGTGTGAAGTTAGTGAGCCAAATGGAGTTGTTCTCCCACAAGAACCACTCGGCTGATCCTTCTTCAATATGCCCTTCACCAACATGCAGTGTTTCCTTGATTGAATTAGCTCTCACACCAATATTTGCGTCTAGAGCCTTTGCATTGAGGGCTATCTGAAAACAGCTGAGGCGCTGCAGTTGCCTGTGAATGTGGAGTTGTTGGCATGTGATACCCGCATGTGGAGCATTCGTTTGTGTGGGATGCTCACCAAGCTGCGTTTTAGTCCTAGGCACTCAAAGGGCACTAAACATAGAGTGTGAAAACTGAGTTTCCTTGAGAGCTGCTTGGAAGCCTGTTGGTGTGTGAAGTTAGTGAGCCAAATGGAGTTGTTCTACCACAAGAAGCACTCGGCTACTGCAATATGCCCTTCACCAACATGCAGTGTATCCTTGATTGAATTAGCTCTCACACCAATATTTGCGTCTAGAGCCTTTGCATTGAGGGCTATCTGAAAACGGCTGTGGCGCTGCAGTTGCCTGTGAATGTGGAGTTGCTGGCATGTGAAACCCGCATGTGGAGCACTCGTTTGTGTGGGATGCTGACCAAGCTTCATTTTAGTCCTAGGCACTCAAAGGGCACTAAGCATAAAGTGTGAAAACTGAGTTTCCTTGAGAGCTGCTTGGAAGCCTGATGGTTTGTGAAGTTAGTGAGCCAAATGGAGTTGTTCTCCCACAAGAACCACTCGGCTGATCCTTCTTCAATATGCCCTTCACCAACATGCAGTGTTTCCTTGATTGAATTAGCTCTCACACCAATATTTGCGTCTAGAGCCTTTGCATTGAGGGCTATCTGAAAACGGCTGTGGCGCTGCAGTTGCCTGTGAATGTGGAGTTGTTGGCATGTGATACCCGCATGTGGAGCATTCGATTGTGTGGCATGCTCACCAAGATTCATTTCAGTCCTAGGCACTCAAAGGGCACTAAGCATAGAGTGTGAAAACTGAGTTTCCTTGAGAGCTGCTTGGAAGCCTGATGGTGTGTGAAGTTAGTGAGAAAAATGGAGTTGTTCTCCCACAAGAACCACTCGGCTGATCCTTCTTCAATATGCCCTTCACCAACATGCAGTGTTTCCTTGATTGAATTAGCTCTCACACCAATATTTGCGTCTAGAGCCTTTGCATTGAGGGCTATCTGACAACGGCTGTTGCGCTGAAGTTGCCTGTGAATGTGGAGTTGGTGGCATGTGAAAATCGCATGTGGAGCATTCGTTTGTGTGGGATGCTCTACCAGGTTCATTCCTAGATAATGCACTCAAAGGGCACTAAGCATAGAGTGTGAAAACTGAGTTTCCTTGAGAGCTGCTTGGAAACCTGATGGTGTGTGAAGTTAGTGAGCCAAATGGAGATGTTCTCCCACAAGAACCACTCGGCTGATCCTTCTTCAATGTGCCGTTCACCAACATGCAGTGTTTCCTTGATTGAATTAGCTCTCACACCAATATTTGCGTCTAGAGCCTTTGCATTGAGGGCTATCTGAAAACGGCTGTGGCGCTGAAGTTGCCTGTGAATGTGGAGTTTGTGGCATGTGAAACCCGCATGTGGAGCATTCGTTTGTGTGGGATGCTCTACCAGGTTCATTCCTAGATAATGCACTCAAAGGGCACTAAGCATAGAGTGTGAAAACTGAGTTTCCTTGAGAGCTGCTTGGAAGCCTGATGGTGTGTGAAGTTAGTGAGCCAAATGGAGTTGTCCTCCCACAAGAACCACTCGGTTGATCCTTCTTCAATATGCCCTTCACCAACATGCAGTGTTTCCTTGATTGAATTAGCTCTCACACCAATATTTGCGTCTAGAGCCTTTGCATTGAGGGCTATCTGAAAACGGCTGTGGCGCTGCTGTTGCCTGTGAATGTGGAGTTGTTGGCATGTGATACCCGCATGTGGAGCATTCGTTTGTGTGGGATGCTCACCAAGCTTCATTTTAGTCACAGGCACTCAAAGGGCACTAAGCATAGAGTGTGAAAACTGAGTTTCCTTGAGAGCTGCTTGGAAGCCTGATGGTGTGAAGTTAGTGAGCCAAATGGAGTTGTTCTCCCACAAGAACCACTCGGCTGATCCTTCTTCAATATGCCCTTCACCAACATGCAGTGTTTCCTTGATTGAATTAGCTCTCACACCAATATTTGCGTCTAGAGCCTTTGCATTGAGGGCTATCTGAAAACGGCTGAGGCGCTGAA
The DNA here is from genome assembly GCF_030435755.1 of Ochotona princeps. Classification (NCBI taxonomy): domain Eukaryota; kingdom Metazoa; phylum Chordata; class Mammalia; order Lagomorpha; family Ochotonidae; genus Ochotona; species Ochotona princeps. Next base: position 15,737 of record NW_026700634.1, read on the forward strand.
GTTGCCTGTGAATGTGGAGTTGTTGGCATGTGATACCCGCATGTGGAGCATTCGTTTGTGTGGGATGCTCACCAAGCTGCATTTTAGTCCTAGGCCCTCAAAGGGCACTAAACATAGAGTGTGAAAACTGAGTTTCCTTGAGAGCTGCTTGGAAGCCTGATGTTGTGTGAAGTTAGTGAGCCAAATGGAGTTGTTCTCCCACAAGAAGCACTCGGCTGATCCTTCTTCAATATGCCCTTCACCAACATGCAGTGTTTCCTTGATTGAATTAGCTCTCACACCAATATTTGCGTCTAGAGCCTTTGCATTGAGGGCTATCTGAAAACGGCTGTGGCGCTGAAGTTGCCTGTGAATGTGGAGTTGGTGGCATGTGAAACCCGCATGTGGAGCATTCGTTTGTGTGGGATGCTCTACCAGGTTCATTCCTAGATAATGCACTCAAAGGGCACTAAGCATAGAGTGTGAAAACTGAGTTTCCTTGAGAGCTGCTTGGAAGCCTGATGGTGTGTGAAGTTAGTGAGCCAAATGGAGTTGTTCTCCCACAAGAACCACTCGGCTGATCCTTCTTCAATATGCCCTTCACCAACATGCAGTGTTTCCTTGATTGAATTAGCTCTCACACCAATATTTGCGTCTAGAGCCTTTGCATTCAGGGCTATCTGAAAACGGCTGTGGCGCTGAAGTTGCCTGTGAATGTGGAGTTGGTGGCATGTGAAACCCGCATGTGGAGCATTCGTTTGTGTGGCATGCTCACCAAGATTCATTTCAGTCCTAGGCACTCAAAGGGCACTAAGCATAGAGTGTGAAAACTGAGTTTCCTTGAGAGCTGCTTGGAAGCCTGATGGTGTGTGAAGTTAGTGAGCCAAATGGAGTTGTTCTCCCACAAGAACCACTCGGCTGATCCTTCTTCAATATGCCCTTCACCAACATGCAGTGTTTCCTTGATTGAATTAGCTCTCACACCAATATTTGCGTCTAGAGCCTTTGCATTGAGGGCTATCTGAAAACGGCTGTGGCGCTGAAGTTGCCTGTGAATGTGGAGTTGGTGGCATGTGAAAATCGCATGTGGAGCATTCGTTTGTGTGGGATGCTCTACCAGGTTCATTCCTAGATAATGCACTCAAAGGGCACTAAGCATAGAGTGTGAAAACTGAGTTTCCTTGAGAGCTGCTTCGAAACCTGATGGTGTGTGAAGTTAGTTACCCAAATGGAGATGTTCTCCCACAAGAACCACTCGGCTGATCCTTCTTCAATATGCCCTTCACCAACATGCAGTGTTTCCTTGGTTGAATTATCTCTCACACCAATATTTGCGTCTAGAGCCTTTGCATTGAGGGCTATCTGAAAACGGCTGTGGCGCTGCTGTTGCCTGTGAATGTGGAGTTGGTGGCATGTGAAACCCGCATGTGGAGCATTCGTTTGTGTGGCATGCTCACCAAGATTCATTTCAGTCCAAGGCACTCAAAGGGCACTAAGCATAGAGTGTGAAAACTGAGTTTCCTTGAGAGCTGCTTGGAAGCCTGATGTTGTGTGAAGTTAGTGAGCCAAATGGAGTTGTTCTCCCACAAGAATCACTCCGCTGATCCTTCTTCAATATGCCCTTCACCAACATGCAGTGTTTCCTTGATTGAATTAGCTCTCACACCAATATTTGCGTCTAGAGGCTTTGCATTGAGGGCTATCTGAAAACGGCTGTGGCGCTGAAGTTGCCTGTGAATGTGGAGTTGGTGGCATGTGAAATCCGCATGTGGAGCATTCGTTTGTGTGGGATGCTCCACAAGATTCATTTTAGTCACAGGCACTCAAAGGGCACTAAGCATAGAGTGTGAAAACTGAGTTTCCTTGAGAGCTGCTTGGAAGCCTGATGGTGTGTAAAGGTAGTGAGCCAAATGGAGTTGTTCTCCCACAAGAACCACTCGGGTGATTCTTCTTCAATATGCCCTTCACCAACATGCAGTGTTTCCTTGATTGAATTAGCTCTCACACCAATATTTGCGTCTAGAGCCATTGCATTGAGGGCTATCTGAAAACGGCTGTGGCGCTGAAATTGCCTGTGAATGTGGAGTTGTTGGCATGTGAAACCCGCATGTGGAGCATTCGTTTGTGTGGGATGCTCTACCAGGTTCATTCCTAGATAATGCACTCAAAGGGCACTAAGCATAGAGTGTGAAAAGTGAGTTTCCTTGAGAGCTGCTTGGAAGCCTGATGGTGTGTGAAGTTAGTGAGCCAAATGGAGTTGTTCTCCCACAAGAACCACTCGGCTGATCCTTCTTCAATATGCCCTTCACCAACATGCAGTGTTTCCTTGATTGAATTAGCTCTCACACCAATATTTGCGTCTGGAGCCTTTGCATTTAGGGCTATCTGAAAACGGCTGTGGCGCTCAAGTTGCCTGTGAATGTGGAGTTGGTGGCATGTGAAACCCGCATGTGGAGCATTCGTTTGTGTGGGATGCTCACCAAGCTTCATTTCAGTCCTATTTAATGCACTCAAAGGGCACTAAGCATAGAGTGTGAAAACTGAGTTTCCTTGAGAGCTGCTTGGAAGCCTGATGGTGTGTGAAGTTAGTGAGCCAAATGGAGTTGTTCTCCCACAAGAACCACTTGGCTGATCCTTCTTCAATATGCCCTTCACCAACATGCAGTGTTTCCTTGATTGAATTAGCTCTCACACCAATATTTGCGTCTAGAGCCTTTGCATTGAGGGCTATCTGAAAACGGCTGTGGCGCTGAAGTTGCCTGTGAATGTGGAGTTGTTGGCATGTGAAACTCGGATGTGGAGCATTCGTTTGTGTGGGATGCTCTACCAGGTTCATTCCTAGATCATGCACACAAAGGGCACCAAGCATAGAGTGTGAAAACTGAGTTTCCTTGAGAGCTGCTTGGAAGCCTGATGGTGTGTGAAGTTAGTGAGCCAAATGGAGTTGTTCTCCCACAAGAACCACTCGGCTGATCCTTCTTCAATATGCCCTTCACCAACATGCAGTGTTTCCTTGATTGAATTAGCTCTCACACCAATATTTGCGTCTAGAGCCTTTGCATTGAGGGCTATCTGAAAACGGCTGTGGCGCTGAAGTTGCCTGTGAATGTGGAGTTGGTGGCATGTGAAACCCGCATGTGGAGCATTCGTTTGTGTGGGATGCTCTACCAGGTTCATTCCTAGATAATGTACTCATAGGGCACTAAGCATAGAGTGTGAAAAGTGAGTTTCCTGGAGAGCTGCTTGGAAGCCTGATGGTGTGTGAAGTTAGTGAGACAAATGCAGTTGTTCTCCCACAAGAACCACTCGGCTGATCCTTCTTCAATATGCCCTTCACCAACATGCAGTGTTTCCTTGATTGAATTAGCTCTCACACCAATATTTGCGTCTAGAGCCTTCGCATTGAGGGCTCTCTGAAAACGGCTGTGGCGCTGAAGTTGCCTGAGAATGTGGAGTTGGTGGCATGTGAAACCCGCATGTGGAGCATTCGTTTGTGTGGGATGCTCTACCAGGTTCATTTCTTGATAATGCACTCAAAGGGCACTAAGCATGGAGTGTGAAACTGAGTTTCCTTGAGAGCTGCTTGGAGGCCTGATGGTGTGTGAAGTTAGTGAGCCAAATGCAGTTGTTCACCCACAAGAACCACTCGGCTGATCCTTCTTCAATATGCCCTTCACCATCATGCAGTGTTTCCTTGATTGAATTAGCTCTCACACCAATATTTGCGTCTAGAGCCTTTGCATTGAGGGCTTTCTGAAAACTGCTGTGGCGCTGAAGTTGCCTGTGAATGTGGAGTTGGTGGCATGTGAAACCCGCATGTGGAGCATTCGTTTGTGTGGGATGCTCTACCAGGTTCATTCCTAGATAATGTACTCAAAGGGCACTAAACATAGAGTGTGAAAACTGAGTTTCCTTGAGAGCTGCTTGGAAGCCTGATGGTGTGTGAAGTTAGTGAGCCAAATGGAGTTGTTCTCCCACAAGAACCACTCGGCTGATCCTTCTTCAATATGCCCTTCACCAACATGCAGTGTTTCCTTGATTGAATTAGCTCTCACACCAATATTTGCGTCTGGAGCCTTTGCATTTAGGGCTATCTGAAAACGGCTGTGGCGCTGAAGTTGCCTGTGAATGTGGAGTTGTTGGCATGTGAAACCCGCATGTGGAGCATTCGTTTGTGTGGGATGCTCTACCAGGTTCATTCCTAGATAATGCACTCAAAGGGCACTAAGCATAGAGTGTGAAAACTGAGTTTCTTTGAGAGCTGCTTGGAAGCCTGATGGTGTGTGAAGTTAGTGAGCCAAATGGAGTTGTTCTCCCACAAGAACCACTCGGCTGATCCTTCTTCAATATGCCCTTCACCAACATGCAGCGTTTCCTTGATTGAATTAGCTCTCACACCAATATTTGCGTCTAGAGCCTTTGCATTGAGGGCTATCTGAAAACGGCTGTGGCGCTGAAGTTGCCTGAGAATGTGGAGTTGGTGGCATGTGAAACCCACAAGTGGAGCATTCGTTTGTGTGGGATGCTCACGAAGCTTCATTTCAGCCCTAGGCACTCAAAGGGCACTAAGCATAGAGTGTGAAAACTGAGTTTCCTTGAGAGATGCTTGGAAGCCTGATGGTGTGTGAAGTTAGTGAGCCAAATGGAGTTGTTGTCCTACAAGAAGCACTCGGCTGATCCTTCTTCAATATGCCCTTCACCAACATGCAGTGTTTCCTTGATTGAATTAGCTCTCACACCAATATTTGCGTCTAGAGCCTTTGCATTGAGGGCTCTCTGAAAACGGCTGTGGCGCTGAAGTTGCCTGAGAATGTGGAGTTGGTGGCATGTGAAACCCGCATGTGGAGCATTCGTTTGTGTGGCATGCTCACCAAGCTTCATTTCAGTCCTATTTAATGCACTCAAAGGGCACTAAGCATAGAGTGTGAAAACTGAGTTTCCTTGAGAGCTGCTTGGAAACCTGATGGTGTGTGAAGTTAGTGAGCCAAATGGAGATGTTCTCCCACAAGAACCACTCGGCTGATCCTTCTTCAATGTGCCGTTCACCAACATGCAGTGTTTCCTTGATTGAATTAGCTCTCACACCAATATTTGCGTCTAGAGCCTTTGCATTGAGGGCTATCTGAAAACGGCTGTGGCGCTGAAGTTGCCTGTGAATGTGGAGTTTGTGGCATGTGAAACCCGCATGTGGAGCATTCGTTTGTGTGGGATGCTCTACCAGGTTCATTCCTAGATAATGCACCCAAAGGGCACTAAGCATAGAGTGTGAAAACTGAGTTTCCTTGAGAGCTGCTTGGAAGCCTGATGGTGTGTGAAGTTAGTGAGCCAAATGGAGTTGTCCTCCCACAAGAACCACTCGGTTGATCCTTCTTCAATATGCCCTTCACCAACATGCAGTGTTTCCTTGATTGAATTAGCTCTCACACCAATATTTGCGTCTAGAGCCTTTGCATTGAGGGCTATCTGAAAACGGCTGTGGCGCTGCAGTTGCCTGTGAATGTGGAGTTGTTGGCATGTGATACCCGCATGTGGAGCATTCGTTTGTGTGGGATGCTCACCAAGCTTCATTTTAGTCACAGGCACTCAAAGGGCACTAAGCATAGAGTGTGAAAACTGAGTTTCCTTGAGAGCTGCTTGGAAGCCTGATGGTGTGAAGTTAGTGAGCCAAATGGAGTTGTTCTCCCACAAGAACCACTCGGCTGATCCTTCTTCAATATGCCCTTCACCAACATGCAGTGTTTCCTTGATTGAATTAGCTCTCACACCAATATTTGCGTCTAGAGCCTTTGCATTGAGGGCTATCTGAAAACGGCTGAGGCGCTGAAGTTGCCTGTGAATGTGGAGTTGTTGGCATGTGATACCCGCATGTGGAGCATTCGTTTGTGTGGGATGCTCACCAAGCTGCATTTTAGTCCTAGGCCCTCAAAGGGCACTAAACATAGAGTGTGAAAACTGAGTTTCCTTGAGAGCTGCTTGGAAGCCTGATGTTGTGTGAAGTTAGTGAGCCAAATGGAGTTGTTCTACCACAAGAAGCACTCGGCTGATCCTTCTTCAATATGCCCTTCACCAACATGCAGTGTTTCCTTGATTGAATTAGCTCTCACACCAATATTTGCGTCTAGAGCCTTTGCATTGAGGGCTATCTGAAAACGGCTGTGGCGCTGAAGTTGCCTGTGAATGTGGAGTTGGTGGCATGTGAAACCCGCATGTGGAGCATTCGTTTGTGTGGGATGCTCTACCAGGTTCATTCCTAGATAATGCACTCAAAGGGCACTAAGCATAGAGTGTGAAAACTGAGTTTCCTTGAGAGCTGCTTGGAAGCCTGATGGTGTGTGAAGTTAGTGAGCCAAATGGAGTTGTTCTCCCACAAGAACCACTCGGCTGATCCTTCTTCAATATGCCCTTCACCAACATGCAGTGTTTCCTTGATTGAATTAGCTCTCACACCAATATTTGCGTCTAGAGCCTTTGCATTCAGGGCTATCTGAAAACGGCTGTGGCGCTGAAGTTGCCTGTGAATGTGGAGTTGGTGGCATGTGAAACCCGCATGTGGAGCATTCGTTTGTGTGGCATGCTCACCAAGATTCATTTCAGTCCTAGGCACTCAAAGGGCACTAAGCATAGAGTGTGAAAACTGAGTTTCCTTGAGAGCTGCTTGGAAGCCTGATGGTGTGTGAAGTTAGTGAGCCAAATGGAGTTGTTCTCCCACAAGAACCACTCGGCTGATCCTTCTTCAATATGCCCTTCACCAACATGCAGTGTTTCCTTGATTGAATTAGCTCTCACACCAATATTTGCGTCTAGAGCCTTTGCATTGAGGGCTATCTGAAAACGGCTGTGGCGCTGAAGTTGCCTGTGAATGTGGAGTTGGTGGCATGTGAAAATCGCATGTGGAGCATTCGTTTGTGTGGGATGCTCTACCAGGTTCTTTCCTAGATAATGCACTCAAAGGGCACTAAGCATAGAGTGTGAAAACTGAGTTTCCTTGAGAGCTGCTTCGAAACCTGATGGTGTGTGAAGTTAGTGAGCCAAATGGAGATGTTCTCCCACAAGAACCACTCGGCTGATCCTTCTTCAATATGCCCTTCACCAACATGCAGTGTTTCCTTGGTTGAATTATCTCTCACACCAATATTTGCGTCTAGAGCCTTTGCATTGAGGGCTATCTGAAAACGGCTGTGGCGCTGCTGTTGCCTGTGAATGTGGAGTTGGTGGCATGTGAAACCCGCATGTGGAGCATTCGTTTGTGTGGCATGCTCACCAAGGTTCATTTCAGTCCAAGGCACTCAAAGGGCACTAAGCATAGAGTGTGAAAACTGAGTTTCCTTGAGAGCTGCTTGGAAGCCTGATGTTGTGTGAAGTTAGTGAGCCAAATGGAGTTGTTCTCCCACAAGAACCACTCCGCTGATCCTTCTTCAATATGCCCTTCACCAACATGCAGTGTTTCCTTGATTGAATTAGCTCTCACACCAATATTTGCGTCTAGAGGCTTTGCATTGAGGGCTATCTGAAAACGGCTGTGGCGCTGAAGTTGCCTGTGAATGTGGAGTTGGTGGCATGTGAAACCCGCATGTGGAGCATTCGTTTGTGTGGGATGCTCTACCAGGTTCATTCCTAGATAATGCACTCAAAGGGCACTAAGCATAGAGTGTGAAAACTGAGTTTCCTTGAGAGCTGCTTGGAAGCCTGATGGTGTGTGAAGTTAGTGAGCCAAATGGAGTTGTTCTCCCACAAGAACCACTCGGCTGATCCTTCTTCAATATGCCCTTCACCAACATGCAGCGTTTCCTTGATTGAATTAGCTCTCACACCAATATTTGCGTCTAGAGCCTTTGCATTGAGGGCTATCTGAAAACGGCTGTGGCGCTGAAGTTGCCTGAGAATGTGGAGTTGGTGGCATGTGAAACCCACAAGTGGAGCATTCGTTTGTGTGGGATGCTCACGAAGCTTCATTTCAGCCCTAGGCACTCAAAGGGCACTAAGCATAGAGTGTGAAAACTGAGTTTCCTTGAGAGATGCTTGGAAGCCTGATGGTGTGTGAAGTTAGTGAGCCAAATGGAGTTGTTGTCCTACAAGAAGCACTCGGCTGATCCTTCTTCAATATGCCCTTCACCAACATGCAGTGTTTCCTTGATTGAATTAGCTCTCACACCAATATTTGCGTCTAGAGCCTTTGCATTGAGGGCTCTCTGAAAACGGCTGTGGCGCTGAAGTTGCCTGAGAATGTGGAGTTGGTGGCATGTGAAACCCGCATGTGGAGCATTCGTTTGTGTGGGATGCTCACCAAGCTTCATTTCAGTCCTATTTAATGCACTCAAAGGGCACTAAGCATAGAGTGTGAAAACTGAGTTTCCTTGAGAGCTGCTTGGAAGCCTGATGGTGTGTGAAGTTCGTGAGCCAAATGGAGTTGTTCTCCCACAAGAACCACTCGGCTGATCCTTCTTCAATATGCCCTTCACCAACATGCAGTGTTTCCTTGATTGAATTAGCTCTCACACCAATATTTGCGTCTAGAGCCTTTGCATTTAGGGCTATCTGAAAACGGCTGTGGCGCTGAAGTTGCCTGTGAATGTGGAGTTGGTGGCATGTGAAACCCGCATGTGGAGCATTCGTTTGTGTGGGATGCTCTACCAGGTTCATTCCTAGATAATGCACTCAAAGGGCACTAAGCATAGAGTGTGAAAACTGAGTTTCCTTGAGAGCTGCTTGGAGGCCTGATGGTGTGTGAAGTTAGTGAGACAAATGCAGTTGTTCACCCACAAGAACCACTCGGCTGATCCTTCTTCAATATGCCCTTCACCATCATGCAGTGTTTCCTTGATTGAATTAGCTCTCACACCAATATTTCCGTCTAGAGCCTTTGCATTGAGGGCTTTCTGAAAACTGCTGTGGCGCTGAAGTTGCCTGTGAATGTGGAGTTGGTGGCATGTGAAACCCGCATGTGGAGCATTCGTTTGTGTGGGATGCTCTACCAGGTTCATTTCTTGATAATGCACTCAAAGGGCACTAAGCATAGAGTGTGAAAACTGAGTTTCCTTGAGAGCTGCTTGGAAGCCTGATGGTGTGTGAAGTTAGTGAGCCAAATGGAGTTGTTCTCCCACAAGAACCACTCAGCTGATCCTTCTTCAATATGCCCTTCACCAACATGCAGTGTTTCCTTGATTGAATTAGCTCTCACACCAATATTTGTGTCTAGAGCATTTCTATTGAGGGCTATCTGAAAACGGCTGTGGCGCTGAAGTTGCCTGTGAATGTGGAGTTGGTGGCATGTGAAACCCGCGTGTGGAGTATTCGTTTTTGTGGGATGCTCTCCAAGATTCATTTCAGTCCTAGGCTCTTAAAGGGCACTAAGCATAGAGTGTGAACACTGAGTTTCCTTGAGAGCTGCTTGGAGGCCTGATGGTGTGTGAAGTTAGTGATCCAAATGGAGTTGTTCTCCCACAAGAACCACTCGGCTGATCCTTCTTCAATATGCCCTTCAGCAACATGCAGTGTTTCCTTGATTGAATTAGCTCTCATACCAATATTTGCGTCTAGAGCCTTTGCATTTAGGGCTATCTGAAAACGGCTGTGGCGCTGAAGTTGCCTGTGAATGTGGAGTTGGTGGCATGTGAAACCCGCATGTGGAGCATTCGTTTGTGTGAAATGCTCTACCATGTTCATTGCTAGATAATGCACTCAAAGGGCACTTGGCCTAGAGTGTAAAAACTGAGTTTCCTTGAGAGCTGCTTGGAAGCCTGATGGTGTGTGAAGTTAGTGAGCCAAATGGAGTTGTTCTCCCACAAGAACCACTCGGCTGATCCTTCCTCAATATGCCCTTCACCAACATGCAGTGTTTCCTTGATTGAATTAGCTCTCACACCAATATTTGCGTCTAGAGCCTTTGCATTGAGGGCTATCTGAAAACGGCTGTGGCGCTGAAGTTGCCTGTGAATGTGGAGTTGGTGGCATGTGAAACCCGCATGTGGAGCATTCGTTTGTGTGGGATGCTCTACCAGGTTCATTTATAGATAATGCACTCAAAGGGCACTAAGCATAGAGTGTGAAAACTGAGTTTCCTTGAGAGCTGCTTGGAAGCCTGATGGTGTGTGAAGTTAGTGAGCCAAATGGAGTTGTTCTCCCACAAGAACCACTCGGCTGATTCTTCTTCAATATGCCCTTCACCAACATGCAGCGTTTCCTTGATTGAATTAGCTCTCACACCAATATTTGCGTCTAGAGCCTTTGCATTGAGGGCTATCTGAAAACGGCTGTGGCGCTGAAGTTGCCTGAGAATGTGGAGTTGTTGGCATGTGAAACCCGCATGTGGAGCATTCGTTTGTGTGGGATGCTCTACCAGGTTCATTCCTAGATAATGCACTCAAAGGGCACTAAGCATAGAGGGTGAAACTGAGTTTCCTTGAGAGCTGCTTGGAAGCCTGATGGTGTGTGAAGTTAGTGAGCCAAATGGAGTTGTTCTCCCACAAGAAGCACTCGGCTGATCCTTCTTCAATATGCCCTTCACCAACATGCAGTGTTTCCTTGATTGAATTAGCTCTCACACCAATATTTGCGTCTGGAGCCTTTGCATTTAGGGCTATCTGAAAACGGCTGTGGCGCTGAAGTTGCCTGTGAATGTGGAGTTGGTGGCATGTGAAACCCGCATGTGGAGCATTCGTTTGTGTGGGATGCTCTCCAAGCTTCATTTCAGTCCTAGGCACTCAAAGGGCACTAAGCATAGAGTGTGAAAACTGAGTTTCCTTGAGAGCTGCTTGGAAGCCTGATGGTGTGTGTAGTTAGTGAGACAAATGCAGTTGTTCTCCCACAAGAACCACTCGGCTGATCCTTCTTCAATATGCCCTTCACCAACATGCAGTGTTTCCTTGATTGAATTAGCTCTCACACCAATATTTGCGTCTAGAGCCTTTGCATTGAGGGCTCTCTGAAAACGGCTGTGGCGCTGAAGTTGCCTGAGAATGTGGAGTTGGTGGCATGTGAAACCCGCATGTGGAGCATTCGTTTGTGTGGGATGCTCTACCAGGTTCATTTCTTGATAATGCACTCAAAGGGCACTAAGCATGGAGTGTGAAACTGAGTTTCCTTGAGAGCTGCTTGGAGGCCTGATGGTGTGTGAAGTTAGTGAGACAAATGCAGTTGTTCACCCACAAGAACCACTCGGGTGATCCTTCTTCAATATGCCCTTCACCATCATGCTGTGTTTCCTTGATTGAATTAGCTCTCACACCAATATTTCCGTCTAGAGCCTTTGCATTGAGGGCTTTCTGAAAACTGCTGTGGCGCTGAAGTTGCCTGTGAATGTGGAGTTGGTGGCATGTGAAACCCGCATGTGGAGCATTCGTTTGTGTGGGATGCTCTACCAGGTTCATTCCTAGATAATGCACTCAAAGGGCACTAAACATAGAGTGTGAAAACTGAGTTTCCTTGAGAGCTGCTTGGAAGCCTGATGGTGTGTGAAGTTAGTGAGCCAAATGGAGTTGTTCTCCCACAAGAACCACTCGGCTGATCCTTCTTCAATATGCCCTTCACCAACATGCAGTGTTTCCTTGATTGAATTAGCTCTCACACCAATATTTGCGTCTGGAGCCTTTGCATTTAGGACTATCTGAAAACGGCTGTGGCGCTGAAGTTGCCTGTGAATGTGGAGTTGGTGGCATGTGAAACCCGCATGTGGATCATTCGTTTGTGTGGGATGCTCTACCAGGTTCATTCCTAGATAATGCACTCAAAGGGCACTAAGCATAGAGTGTGAAAACTGAGTTTCCTTGAGAGCTGCTTGGAAGCCTGATGGTGTGTGAAGTTAGTGAGCCAAATGGAGTTGTTCTCCCACAAGAACCACTCGGCTGATCCTTCTTCAATATGCCCTTCACCAACATGCAGCGTTTCCTTGATTGAATTAGCTCTCACACCAATATTTGCGTCTAGAGCCTTTGCATTGAGGGCTATCTGAAAACGGCTGTGGCGCTGAAGTTGCCTGAGAATGTGGAGTTGGTGGCATGTGAAACCCACAAGTGGAGCATTCGTTTGTGTGGGATGCTCACGAAGCTTCATTTCAGCCCTAGGCACTCAAAGGGCACTAAGCATAGAGTGTGAAAACTGAGTTTCCTTGAGAGATGCTTGGAAGCCTGATGGTGTGTGAAGTTAGTGAGCCAAATGGAGTTGTTGTCCTACAAGAAGCACTCGGCTGATCCTTCTTCAATATGCCCTTCACCAACATGCAGTGTTTCCTTGATTGAATTAGCTCTCACACCAATATTTGCGTCTAGAGCCTTTGCATTGAGGGCTATCTGAAAACGGCTGTGGCGCTGAAGTTGCCTGAGAATGTGGAGTTGGTGGCATGTGAAACCCGCATGTGGAGCATTCGTTTGTGTGGGATGCTCACCAAGCTTCATTTCAGTCCTATTTAATGCACTCAAAGGGCACTAAGCATAGAGTGTGAAAACTGAGTTTCCTTGAGAGCTGCTTGGAAGCCTGATGGTGTGTGAAGTTAGTGAGCCAAATGGAGTTGTTCTCCCACAAGAACCACTTGGCTGATCCTTCTTCAATATGCCCTTCACCAACATGCAGTGTTTCCTTGATTGAATTAGCTCTCACACCAATATTTGCGTCTAGAGCCTTTGCATTGAGGGCTCTCTGAAAACGGCTGTGGCGCTGAAGTTGCCTGAGAATGTGGAGTTGGTGGCATGTGAAACCCGCATGTGGAGCATTCGTTTGTGTGGGATGCTCACCAAGCTCCATTTCAGTCCTAGATAATGCACTCAAAGGGCACTAAGCATAGAGTGTGAAAACTGAGTTTCCTTGAGAGCTGTTTGGAAGCCTGATGCTGTGTGAAGTTAGTGAGCCAAATGGAGTTGTTCTCCCACAAGAACCACTCTGCTGATCCTTCTTCAATATGCCCTTCACCAACATGCAGTGTTTCCTTGATTGAATTAGCTCTCACACCAATATTTGCATGTAGAGCCTTTGCATTGAAGGCTATCTGAAAACGGCAGTGGCGCTGAAGTTGCCTGTGAATGTGGAGTTTTTGACATGTGAAACCCGCATGTGGAGCATTCGTTTGTGTCGGATGCTCTACCAGGTTCATTTCTTGATAATGCACTCAAAGGGCACTAAGCATAGAGTGTGAAACTGAGTTTCCTTGAGAGCTGCTTGGAAGCCTGATGGTGTGTGAAGTTAGTGAGCCAAATGGAGTTGTTCTCCCACAAGAACCACTCGGCTGATCCTTCTTCAATATGCCCTTCACCAACATGCAGTGTTTCCTTGATTGAATTAGCTCTCACACCAATATTTGCATCTAGAGCCTTTGCATTGAGGGCTATCTGAAAACGGCTGTGGCGCTGAAATTGCCTGTGAATGTGGAGTTGGTGGCATGTGAAACCCGCATGTGGAGCACTCGTTTGTGTGGGATGCTCTACCAGGTTCATTCCTAGATAATGCACTCAAAGGGCACTAAGCATAGAGTGTGAAAACTGAGTTTCCTTGAGAGCTGCTTGGAAGCCTGATGGTGTGTGAAGTTAGTGAGCCAAATGGAGCTGTTCTCCCACAAGAACCACTCGGCTGATCCTTCCTCAATATGCCCTTCACCATCATGCAGTGTTTCATTGATTGAATTAGCTCTCACACCAATATTTGCATCTGGAGCCTTTGCATTTAGGGCTATCTGAAAACGGCTGTGGCGCTGAAGTTGCCTGTGAATGTGGAGTTGGTGGCATGTGAAACCCGCATGTGGAGCATTCGTTTGTGTGGGATGCTCTCCAAGCTTCATTTCAGTCCTAGGCACTCAAAGGGCACTAAGCATAGAGTGTGAAAACTGAGTTTCCTTGAGAGCTGCTTGGAAGCCTGATGGTGTGTGAAGTTAGTGAGACAAATGCAGTTGTTCTCCCACAAGAACCACTCGGCTGATCCTTCTTCAATATGCCCTTCACCAACATGCAGTGTTTCCTTGATTGAATTAGCTCTCACACCAATATTTGCGTCTAGAGCCTTTGCATTGAGGGCTATCTGAAAACGGCTGTGGCGCTGAAGTTGCCTGTGAATGTGGAGTTGGTGGCATGTGAAACCCGCATGTGGAGCATTCGTTTGTGTGGGATGCTCTACCAGGTTCATTCCTAGATAATGCACTCAAAGGGCACTAAGCATAGAGGGTGAAACTGAGTTTCCTTGAGAGCTGCTTGGAAGCCTGATGGTGTGTGAAGTTAGTGAGCCAAATGGAGTTGTTCTCCCACAAGAACCACTCGGCTGATCCTTCTTCAATATGCCCTTCACCAACATGCAGTGTTTCCTTGATTGAATTAGCTCTCACACCAATATTTGCGTCTAGAGCCTTTGCATTGAGGGTTTATCTGAAAACGGCTGTGGCGCTGAAGTTGCCTGTGAATGTGGAGTTGGTGGCATGTGAAACCCGCATGTGGAGCATTCGTTTGTGTGGGATGCTCTACCAGGTTCATTTCTAGTTAAAGCACTCAAAGGGCACTAAGCATAGAGTGTTAAAACTGAGTTTCCTTGAGAGCTGCTTGGAAGCCTGATGGTGTGTGAAGTTAGTGAGCCAAATGGAGTTGTTCTCCCACAAGAACCACTCGGCTGATCCTTCTTCAATATGCCCTTCACCAACATGCAGCGTTTCCTTGATTGAATTAGCTCTCACACCAATATTTGCGTCTAGAGCCTTTGCATTGAGGGCTATCTGAAAACGGTGTGGTGCTGAAGTTGCCTGAGAATGTAGAGTTGGGGGCATGTGAAACCCACAAGTGGAGCATTCGTTTGTGTGGGATGCTCACGAAGCTTCATTTCAGTCCTAGGCACTCAAAGGGCACTAAGCATAGAGTGTGAACACTGAGTTTCCTTGAGAGCTGCTTGGAAGCCTGATGGTGTGTGAAGTTAGTGAGCCAAATGGAGTTGTTGTCCTACAAGAAGCACTCGGCTGATCCTTCTTCAATATGCCCTTCACCAACATGCAGTGTTTCCTTGATTGAATTAGCTCTCACACCAATATTTGCGTCTAGAGCCGTTGTATTGAGGGCTCTCTGAAAACGGCTGTGGCGCTGAAGTTGCCTGAGAATGTGGAGTTGGTGGCATGTGAAACCCGCATGTGGAGCATTCGTTTGTGTGGGATGCTCACCAAGCTTCATTTCAGTCCTAGATAATGCACTCATAGGGCACTAAGCATAGAGTGTGAAAACTGAGTTTCCTTGAGAGCTGCTTGGAAGCCTGATGGTGTGTGAAGTTAGTGAGCCAAATGGAGTTATTCTCCCACAAGAACCACTCGGCTGATCCTTCTGCAATATGCCCTTCACCAACATGCAGTGTTTCCTTGATTGAATTAGCTCTCACACCAATATTTGCATCTAGAGCCTTTGCATTGAGGGCTATCTGAAAACGGCTGTGGCGCTGAAGTTGCCTGTGAATGTGGAGTTGGTGGCATGTGAAACCCGCATGTGGAGCATTCGTTTGTGTGGGATGCTCTACCAGGTTCATTCCTAGATCATGCACTCAAAGGGCACTAAGCATAGAGTGTGAAAACTGAGTTTCCTTGAGAGCTGCTTGGAAGCCTGATGGTGTGTGAAGTTAGTGATTCAAATGGAGTTGTTCTCCCACAAGAACCACTCGGCTGATCCTTCTTCAATATGCCCTTCACCAACATGCAGTGTTTCCTTGATTGAATTAGCTCTCACACCAATATTTGCGTCTAGAGCCTTTGCATTGAGGACTATCTGAAAACGGCTGTGGCGCTGAAGTTGCCTGTGAATGTGGAGTTGGTGGCATGTGAAACCCGCATGTGGAGCATTCGTTTGTGTGGGATGTTCTACCTGGTTCATTTCTAGTTAATGCACTCAAAGGGCACTAAGCATAGAGTGTGAAAACTGAGTTTCCTTGAGAGCTGCTTGCAAGCCTGATGGTGTGTGAAGTTAGTGAGCCAAATGGAGTTGTTCTCCCACAAGAACCACTCGGCTGATCCTTCTTCAATATGCCCTTCACCAACATGCAGTGTTTCCTTGATTGAATTAGCTCTCACACCAATATTTGCGCCTAGAGCCTTTGCATTGAGGGCTATCTGAAAACGGCTGTGGCGCTGAAGTTGCCTGTGAATGTGGAGTTGGTGGCATGTGAAACCCGCATGTGGAGCACTCGTTTGTGTGGGATGCTCTACCAGGTTCATTCCTAGACAATGCACACAAAGGGCACTAAGCATAGAGTGTGAAAACTGAGTTTCCTTGAGAGCTGCTTGGAAGCCTGATGGTGTGTGATGTATGTGAGCCAAATGGAGTTGTTCTCCCACAAGAACCACTCGGCTGATCCTTCTTCAATATGCCCTTCACCAACATGCAGTGTTTCCTTGATTGAATTAGCTCTCACACCAATATTTGCGTCTAGAGCCTTTGCATTTAGGGCTATCTGAAAACGGCTGTGGCGCTCAAGTTGCCTGTGAATGTGGAGTTGGTGGCATGTGAAACCCGCATGTGGAGCACTCGTTTGTGTGGGATGCTCACCAAGTTTCATTTCAGTCCTATTTAATGCACTCAAAGGGCACTAAGCATAGAGTGTGAAAACTGAGTTTCCTTGAGAGCTGCTTGGAAGCCTGATGGTGTGTGAAGTTAGTGAGACAAATGCAGTTGTTCTCCCACAAGAACCACTCGGCTGATCCTTCTTCAATATGCCCTTCACCAACATGCAGTGTTTCCTTGATTGAATTAGCTCTCACACCAATATTTGCGTCTAGAGCCTTTGCATTGAGGGCTATCTGAAAACGGCTGTGGCGCTGAAGTTGACTGTGAATGTGGAGTTGGTGGCATGTGAAACCCGCATGTGGAGCATTCGTTTGTGTGGGATGCTCTACCAGGTTCATTCCTAGATCATGCACACAAAGGGCACCAAGCATAGAGTGTGAAAACTGAGTTTCCTTGAGAGCTGCTTGGAAGCCTGATGGTGTGTGAAGTTAGTGAGCCAAATGGAGTTGTTCTCCCACAAGAACCACTCGGCTGATCCTTCTTCAATATGCCCTTCACCAACATGCAGTGTTTCCTTGATTGAATTAGCTCTCACACCAATATTTGCGTCTAGAGCCTTTGCATTCAGGGCTATCTGAAAACGGCTGTGGCGCTGAAGTTGCCTGTGCATGTGGAGTTGGTGGCATGTGAAACCCGCATGTGGAGCATTCGTTTGTGTGGCATGCTCACCAAGATTCATTTCAGTCCTAGGCACTCAAAGGGCACTAAGCATAGAGTGTGAAAACTGAGTTTCCTTGAGAGCTGCTTGGAAGCCTGATGGTGTGTGAAGTTAGTGAGCCAAATGGAGTTGTTCTCCCACAAGAACCACTCGGCTGATCCTTCTGCAATATGCCCTTCACCAACATGCAGTGTTTCCTTGATTGAATTAGCTCTCACACCAATATTTGCGTCTAGAGCCTTTGCATTGAGGGCTATCTGAAAATGGCTGTGGCGATGAAGTTGCCTGTGAATGTGGAGTTGGTGGCATGTGAAACCCGCATGTGGAGCATTCGTTTGTGTGGGATGCTCTACCAGGTTCATTCCTAGATAATGCACTCAAAGGGCACTAAGCATAGAGTGTGAAAACTGAGTTTCCTTGAGAGCTACTAGGAAGCCTGATGGTGTGTGAAGTTAGTGAGCCAAATGGAGTTGTTCTCCCACAAGAACCACTCGGCTGATCCTTCTTCAATATGCCCTTCACCAACATGCAGTGTTTCCTTGATTGAATTAGCTCTCACACCAATATTTGCGTCTAGAGCCTTTGCATTGAGGGCTATCTGAAAACGGCTGTGGCGCTGAAGTTGCCTGTGAATGTGGAGTTGGTGGCATGTGAAACCCGCATGTGGAGCATTCGTTTGTGTGTGATGCTCTCCCAGGTTCATTCCTAGATAATGCACTCAAAGGGCACTAAGCATAGAGTGTGAAAACTGAGTTTCCTTGAGAGCTGCTTGGAAGCCTGATGGTGTGTGAAGTTAGTGAGCCAAATGGAGTTGTTCTCCCACAAGAACCACTCGGCTGATCCTTCTTCAATATGCCCTTCACCAACATGCAGTGTTTCCTTGATTGAATTAACTCTCACAACAATATTTGCATCTAGAGCCTTTGCATTGAGGGCTATCTGAAAACGGCTGTGGCGCTGAAGTTGCCTGTGAATGTGGAGTTGCTGGCATGTGAAACCCGCATGTGGAGCATTCGTTTGTGTGGGATGCTCTACCAGGTTCATTCCTAGATCATGCACACAAAGGGCACCAAGCATAGAGTGTGAAAACTGAGTTTCCTTGAGAGCTGCTTGGAAGCCTGATGGTGTGTGAAGTTAGTGAGCCAAATGGAGTTGTTCTCCCACAAGAACCACTCGGCTGATCCTTCTTCAATATGCCCTTCACCAACATGCAGTGTTTCCTTGATTGAATTAGCTCTCACACCAATATTTGCGTCTAGAGCCTTTGCATTGAGGGCTATCTGAAAACGGCTGTGGCGCTGAAGTTGCCTGTGCATGTGGAGTTGGTGGCATGTGAAACCCGCATGTGGAGCATTCGTTTGTGTGGCATGCTCACCAAGATTCATTTCAGTCCTAGGCACTCAAAGGGCACTAAGCATAGAGTGTGAAAACTGAGTTTCCTTGAGAGCTGCTTGGAAGCCTGATGGTGTGTGAAGTTAGTGAGCCAAATGGAGTTGTTCTCCCACAAGAACCACTCGGCTGATCCTTCTGCAATATGCCCTTCACCAACATGCAGTGTTTCCTTGATTGAATTAGCTCTCACACCAATATTTGCGTCTAGAGCCTTTGCATTGAGGGCTATCTGAAAATGGCTGTGGCGCTGAAGTTGCCTGTGAATGTGGAGTTGGTGGCATGTGAAACCCGCATGTGGAGCATTCGTTTGTGTGGGATGCTCTACCAGGTTCATTCCTAGATAATGCACTCAAACGGCACTAAGCATAGAGTGTGAAAACTGAGTTTCCTTGAGAGCTACTTGGAAGCCTGATGGTGTGTGAAGTTAGTGAGCCAAATGGAGTTGTTCTCCCACAAGAACCACTCGGCTGATCCTTCTGCAATATGCCCTTCACCAACATGCAGTGTTTCCTTGATTGAATTAGCTCTCACACCAATATTTGCGTCTAGAGCCTTTGCATTGAGGGCTATCTGAAAACGGCTGTGGCGCTGAAGTTACCTGTGAATGTGGAGTTGGTGGCATGTGAAACCCGCATGTGGAGCATTCGTTTGTGTGCGATGCTCTACCAGGTTCATTCCTAGATAATGCACTCAAAGGGCACTAAGCATAGAGTGTGAAAACTGAGTTTCCTTGAGAGCTGCTTGGAAGCCTGATGGTGTGTGAAGTTAGTGAGCCAAATGGAGTTGTTCTCCCACAAGAACCACTCGGCTGATCCTTCTTCAATATGCCCTTCACCAACATGCAGTGTTTCCTTGATTGAATTAACTCTCACAACAATATTTGCGTCTAGAGCCTTTGCTTTGAGGGCTATCTGAAAACGGCTGTGGCGCTGCAGTTGCCTGTGAATGTGGAGTTGCTGGCATGTGAAACCCGCATGTGGAGCATTCGTTTGTGTGGGATGCTCTACCAGGTTCATTCCTAGATAATGCACTCAAAGGGCACTAAGCATAGAGTGTGAAAACAGAGTTTCCTTGAGAGCTGCTTGGAAGCCTGATGGTGTGTGAAGTTAGTGAGCCAAATCAAGTTGTTCTCCCACAAGAACCACTCGGCTGATCCTTCTTCAATATGCCCTTCACCAACATGCAGTGTTTCCTTGATTGAATTAGCTCTCACACCAATATTTGCGTCTAGAGCCTTTGCATTGAGGACTATCTGAAAACGGCTGTGGCGCTGAAGTTGCCTGTGAATGTGGAGTTGGTGGCATGTATGTGAAACCCCGCATGTGGAGCATTCGTTTGTGTGCGATGCTCTACCAGGTTCATTCCTAGATAATGCACTCAAAGGGCACTAAGCATAGAGTGTGAAAACTGAGTTTCCTTGAGAGCTCCTTGGAAGCCTGATGGTGTGTGAAGTTAGTGAGCCAAAGGGAGTTGTTCTCCCACAAGAACCACTCAGCTGATCCTTCTTCAATATGCCCTTCACCAACATGCAGTGTTTCCTTGATTGAATTAGCTCTCACACCAATATTTGCGTCTAGAGCCTTTGCTTTGAGGGCTATCTGAAAACGGCTGTGGCGCTGAAGTTGCCTGTGAATGTGGAGTTGGTGGCATGTGAAATCCGCATGTGGAGCATTCGTTTGTGTGGGATGCTCTACCAGGTTCATTCCTAGATAATGCACTCAAAGGGCACTAAGCATAGAGTGTGAAAACTGAGTTTCCTTGAGAGCTGCTTGCAAGCCTGATGGTGTGTGAAGTTAGTGAGCCAAATGGAGTTGTTCTCCCACAAGAACCCCTCGGTTTATCCTTCTTCAATATGCCCTTCACCAACATGCAGTGTTTCCTTGATTGAATTAGCTCTCACACCAATATTTGCGTCTAGAGCCTTTGCATTGAGGGCTATCTGAAAACGGCTGTGGCGCTGAAGTTGCCTGTGACTGTGGAGTTGTAGGCATGTGAAACCCGCATGTGGAGCATTCGTTTGTGTGGGATGCTCTAAGAGGTTCATTCCTAGATAATGCACTCAAAGGGCACTAAGCATAGAGTGTGATAACTGAGTTTCCTTGAGAGCTGCTTGGAAGCCTGATGGTGTGTGAAGTTAGTGAGCCAAATGGAGTTGTTCTCCCACAAGAACCACTCGGCTGATCCTTCTGCAATATGCCCTTCACCATCATGCAGTGTTTCCTTGATTGAATTAGCTCTCACACCAATATTTGTGTCTAGAGCCTTTGCATTGAGGGCTATCTGAAAACGGCTGTGGCGCTGAAGTTGCCTGTGAATGTGGAGTTGGTGGCATGTGAAACCCGCATGTGGAGCATTTGTTTGTGTGGGATGCTCTACCAGGTTCATTCCTTGATAATGCACTCAAAGGGCACTAAGCATAGAGTGTGAAAACTGAGATTCCTTGAGAGCTGCTTGGAAGCCTGATGGTGTGTGAAGTTAGTGAGCCAAATGGAGTTGTTCTCCCACAAGAACCACTCGGCTGATCCTTCTTCAATATGCCCTTCACCAACATGCAGTGTTTCCTTGATTGAATTAGCTCTCACACCAATATTTGCATCTAGAGCCTTTGCATTGAGGGCTATCTGAAAACGGCTGTGGCGATTGGCTGTGGATGTAGAGTTGGTGGCATGTGAAACCCGCATGTGGAGCATTCGTTTGTGTTGGATGCTCTGCCAGGTTCATTCCTAGATAATGCACTCAAAGGGCACTAAGCATAGAGTGTGAAAACTGAGTTTCCTTGAGAGCTGCTTGGAAGCCTGATGGTGTGTGAAGTTAGTGAGACAAATGGAGTTGTTCTCCCACAAGAACCACTCGGCTGATTCTTCTTCAATATGCCCTTCACCAACATGCAGCGTTTCCTTGATTGAATTAGCTCTCACACCAATATTTGCGTCTAGAGCCTTTGCATTGAGGGCTATCTGAAAACGGCTGTGGCGCTAAAGTTGCCTGAGAATGTGGAGTTGGTGGCATGTGAAACCCGCATGTGGAGCATTCGTTTGTGTGGGATGCTCTACCAGGTTCATTCCTAGATAATGCACTCAAAGGGCACTAAGCATAGAGGGTGAAACTGAGTTTCCTTGAGAGCTGCTTGGAAGCCTGATGGTGTGTGAAGTTAGTGAGCCAAATGGAGTTGTTCTCCCACAAGAACCACTCGGCTGATCCTTCTTCAATATGCCCTTCACCAACATGCAGTGTTTCCTTGATTGAATTAGCTCTCATACCAATATTTGCGTCTGGAGCCTTTGCATTTAGGGCTATCTGAAAATGGCTGTGGCGCTGAAGTTGCCTGTGAATGTGGAGTTGGTGGCATGTGAAACCCGCATGTGGAGCATTCGTTTGTGTGGGATGCTCACCAAGCTTCATTTCAGTCCTAGGCACTCAAAGGGCACTAAGCATAGAGTGTGAAAACTGAGTTTCCTGGAGAGCTGCTTGGAAGCCTGATGGTGTGTGAAGTTAGTGAGACAAATGCAGTTGTTCTCCCACAAGAACCACTCGGCTGATCCTTCTTCAATATGCCCTTCACCAACATGCAGTGTTTCCTTGATTGAATTAGCTCTCACACCCAATATTTGCGTCTAGAGCCTTTGCATTGAGGGCTCTCTGAAAACGGCTGTGGCGCTGAAGTTGCCTGTGAATGTGGAGTTGGTGGCATGTGAAACCCGCATGTGGAGCATTCGTTTGTGTGGGATGCTCTACCAAGATTCATTTCAGTGATAAGTCACTCAAAGGGCACTAAGCATAGGAGTGTGAAACTGAGTTTCCTTGAGAGCTGCTTGGAAAGCCTGATGGTGTGTGAAGTTAGTGAGACACATGGCAGTTGTTCTCCCACAAGAACCACTCGGCTGATCCTTCTTCAATATGCCCTTCACCATCATGCAGTGTTTCCTTGATTGAATTAGCTCTCACACCAATATTTGCCGTCTAGAGCCTTTGCATTGAGGGCTATCTGAAAACCGCTGTGGCGCTGAAGTTGCCTGTGAATGTGGAGTTGGTGGCATGTGAAACCCGCATGTGGAGCATTCGTTTGTGTGGGATGGCTCTACCAGGTTCATTCCTAGATAATGCACTCAAAGGGCACTAAGCATAGAGTGTGAAAACTGAGTTTCCTTGAGAGCTGCTTGGAATCCTGATGGTGTGTGAAGTTAGTGAGCCAAATGGAGTTGTTCTCCCACAAGAACCACTCGGCTGATCCTTCTTCAATATGCCCTTCACCAACATGCAGTGTTTCCTTGATTGAATTAGCTCTCACACCAATATTTGCGTCTAGAGCCTTTGCATTGAGGGCTATCTGAAAACGGCTGTGGCGCTGAAGTTGCCTGTGAATGTGGAGTTGGTGGCATGTGAAACCCGCATGTGGAGCATTCGTTTGTGTGGCATGCTCTACCAGGTTCATTCCTAGATAATGCTCTCATAGGGCACTAAGCATAGAGTGTGAAAACTGAGTTTCCTTGAGAGCTGCTTGGAAGCCTGATGGTGTGTGAAGTTAGTGAGCCAAATGGAGTTGTTCTCTCACAAGAACCACTCGGCTGATCCTTCTTCAATATGCCCTTCACCAACATGCAGTGTTTCCTTGATTGAATTAGCTCTCACACCAATATTTGCGTCTAGAGTCTTTGCATTGAGGGCTATCTGAAAACGGCTGTGGCGCTGAAGTTGCCTGTGAATGTGGAGTTGGTGGCATGTGAAACCCGCATGTGGAGCATTCGTTTGTGTGGGATGCTCACCAAGCTTCATTTCAGTCCTAAGTACCCAAAGGGCACTAAGCATAGAATGTGAAAACTGAGTTTCCTTGAGAGCTGCTTGGAAGCCTGATGGTGTGTGAAGTTAGTGAGCCAAATGGAGTTGTTCTCCCACAAGAACCACTCCGCTGATCCTTCTTCAATATGCCCTTCACCAACATGCAGTGTTTCCTTGATTGAATTAGCTCTCACACCAATATTTGCGTGTAGAGCCTTTGCATTGAGGGCTATCTGAAAACAGCTGTGGCGCTGAAGTTGCCTGTGAATGTGGAGTTGGTGGCATGTGAAACCCGCATGTGGAGCATTCGTTTGTGTGGGATGGTCTACCAGGTTCATTCCTAGATAATGCACTCAAAGGGCACTAAGCATAGAGTGTGAAAACTGAGTTTCCTTGAGAGCTGGTTGGAAGCCTGATGGTGTGTGAAGTTAGTGAGCCAAATGGAGTTGTTCTCCCACAAGAACCACTCGGCTGATCCTTCTTCAATATGCCCTTCACCAACATGCAGTGTTTCCTTGATTGAATTAGCTCTCACACCAATATTTGCGTCTAGAGCCTTTGCATTGAGGGCTATCTGAAAACGGCTGTGGCGCTGAAGTTGCCTGAGAATGTGGAGTTGGTGGCATGTGAAACCCGCATGTGGAGCATTCGTTTGTGTGGCATGCTCTACCAGGTTCATTCCTAGATAATGCTCTCAAAGGGCACTAAGCATAGAGTGTGAAAACTGAGTTTCCTTGAGAGCTGCTTGGAAGCCTGATGGTGTGTGAAGTTAGTGAGCCAAATGGAGTTGTTCTCTCACAAGAACCACTCGGCTGATCATTCTTCAATATGCCCTTCACCAACATGCAGTGTTTCCTTGATTGAATTAGCTCTCACACCAATATTTGCGTCTAGAGTCTTTGCATTGAGGGCTATCTGAAAACGGCTGTGGCGCTGAAGTTGCCTGTGAATGTGGAGTTGGTGGCATGTGAAACCCGCATGTGGAGCATTCGTTTGTGTGGCATGCTCACCAAGCTTCATTTCGGTCCTAGGTACTCAAACGGCACTAAGCATAGAGTGTGAAAACTGAGTTTCTTTGAGAGCTGCTAGGAAGCCTGATGGTGTGTGAAGTTAGTGAGCCAAATGGAGTTGTTCTCCCACAAGAACCACTCGGCTGATCCTTCTTCAATATGCCCTTCACCAACATGCAGTGTTTCCTTGATTGAATTAGCTCTCACACCAATATTTGCGTCTAGAGTCTTTTCATTGAGGGCTATCTGAAAACAGCTGTGGCGCTGAAGTTGCCTGTGAATGTGGAGTTGGTGGCATGTGAAACCCGCATGTGGAGCATTCGTTTGTGTGGGATGGTCTACCAGGTTCATTCCTAGATAATGCACTCAAAGGGCACTAAGCATAGAGTGTGAAAACTGAGTTTCCTTGAGAGCTGCTTGGAAGCCTGATGGTGTGTGAAGTTAGTGAGGCAAATGGAGTTGTTCTCCCACAAGAACCACTCGGCTGATCCTTCTTCAATATGCCCTTCACCAACATGCAGTGTTTCCTTGATTGTATTAGCTCTCACACCAATATTTGCGTCTAGAGGCATTGCATTGAGGGCTATCTGAAAACGGCTGTGGCGCTGAAGTTGCCTGAGAATGTGGAGTTGGTGGCATGTGAAACCCGCATGTGGAGCATTCGTTTGTGTGGCATGCTCTACCACGTTCATTCCTAGATAATGCACTCAAAGGGCACTAAGCATAGACTGTGAAAACTGAGTTTCCTTGAGAGCTGCTTGGAAGCCTGATGGTGTGTGAAGTTAGTGAGCCAAATGGAGTTGTTCTCCCACAAGAACCACTCGGCTGATATTTCTTCAATATGCCCTTCACCAACATGCAGTGTTTCCTTGATTGAATTAGCTCTCACACCAATATTTGCGTCTAGAGTCTTTGCATTGAGGGCTATCTGAAAACGGCTGTGGCGCTGAAGTTGCCTGTGAATGTGGAGTTGGTGGCATGTGAAACCCGCATGTGGAGCATTCGTTTTTGTGGCATGCTCACCAAGCTTCATTTCGGTCCTAGGTACTCAAAGGGCACTAAGCATAGAGTGTGAAAACTGAGTTTCCTTGAGAGCTGCTTGGAAGCCTGATGGTGTGTGAAGTTAGTGAGCCAAATGGAGTTGTTCTCCCACAAGAACCACTCGGCTGATCCTTCTTCAATATGCCCTTCACCAACATGCAGTGTTTCCTTGATTGAATTAGCTCTCACACCAATATTTGCGTCTAGAGCCTTTGCATTGAGGGCTATCTGAAAACAGCTGTGGCGCTGAAGTTGCCTGTGAATGTGGAGTTGGTGGCATGTGAAACCCGCATGTGGAGCATTCGTATGTGTGGGATGCTCTACCAGGTTCATTCCTACATAATGCACTCAAAGGGCACTAAGCATAGAGTGTGAAAACTGAGTTTCCTTGAGAGCTGCTTGGAAGCCTGATGGTGTGTGAAGTTAGTGAGTCAAATGGAGTTGTTCTCCCACAAGAACCACTCGGCT
>NW_026700635.1:0-37764 GCF_030435755.1 Ochotona princeps
TAAGCCTGATGGTGTGTGAAGTTAGTGAGCCAAATGGAGTTGTTCTCCCACAAGAACCACTCGGCTGATCCTTCTTCAATATGCCCTTCACCAACATGCAGTGTTTCCTCGATTGAATTAGCTCTCACACCAATATTGGCGTCTAGAGTCTTTGCATTGAGGGCTATCTGAAAACGGCTGTGGCGCTGAAGTTGCCTGTGAATGTGGAGTTGGTGGCATGTGAAACCCGCATGTGGAGCATTCGTTTGTGTGGGATGCTCTACCAGGTTCATTTCAGTCCTAGCCATACAAGGGGCACTAAGCATAGAGTGTGAAAACTGAGTTTCCTTGAGAGCTGCTTGGAAGCCTGATGGTGTGTGAAGTTAGTGAGCCAAATGGAGTTGTTCTCCCACAAGAACCACTCGGCTGATCCTTCTTCAATATGCCCTTCACCAACATGCAGTGTTTCCTTGATTGAATTAGCTCTCACACCAATATTTGCGTCTAGAGCCTTTGCATTGAGGGCTATCTGAAAACGGCTGTGGCGCTGAAGTTGCCTGTGAATGTGGAGTTGGTGGCATGTGAAACCCGCATGTGGAGCATTCGTTTGTGTGGGATGCTCTACCAGGTTCATTTCAGTGCTAGCCATACAAAGGGCACTAAGCATAGAGTGTGAAAACTGAGTTTCCTTGAGAGCTGCTTGGAAGCCTGATGGTGTGTGAAGTTAGTGAGCCAAATGGAGTTGTTCTCCCACAAGAACCACTCGGCTGATCCTTCTTCAATATGCCCTTCACCAACATGCAGTGTTTCCTTGATTGAATTAGCTCTCACACCAATATTTGCGTCTAGAGCCTTTGCATTGAGGGCTATCTGAAAACGGCTGTGGCGCTGAAGTTGCCTGTGAATGTGGAGTTGGTGGCATGTGAAACCCGCATGTGGAGCATTCGTTTGTGTGGGATGCTCTACCAGGTTCATTCCTAGATAATGCACTCAAAGGGCACTAAGCATAGAGTGTGAAAACTGAGTTTCCTTGAGAGCTGCTTGGAAGCCTGATGGTGTGTGAAGTTAGTGAGCCAAATGGAGTTGTTCTCCCACAAGAACCACTCGGCTGATCCTTCTTCAATATGCCCTTCACCAACATGCAGTGTTTCCTTGATTGAATTAGCTCTCACACCAATATTTGCGTCTAGAGCCTTTGCATTGAGGGCTATCTGAAAACGGCTGTGGCGCTGAAGTTGCCTGTGAATGTGGAGTTGGTGGCATGTGAAACCCGCATGTGGAGCATTCGTTTGTGTGGGATGCTCTACCAGGTTCATTTCAGTCCTAGCCATACAAGGGGCACTAAGCATAGAGTGTGAAAACTGAGTTTCCTTGAGAGCTGCTTGGAAGCCTGATGGTGTGTGAAGTTAGTGAGCCAAATGGAGTTGTTCTCCCACAAGAACCACTCGGCTGATCCTTCTTCAATATGCCCTTCACCAACATGCAGTGTTTCCTTGATTGAATTAGCTCTCACACCAATATTTGCGTCTAGAGCCTTTGCATTGAGGGCTATCTGAAAACGGCTGTGGCGCTGAAGTTGCCTGTGAATGTGGAGTTGGTGGCATGTGAAACCCGCATGTGGAGCATTCGTTTGTGTGGGATGCTCTACCAGGTTCATTTCTGTGCTAGCCATACAAAGGGCACTAAGCATAGAGTGTGAAAACTGAGTTTCCTTGAGAGCTGCTTGGAAGCCTGATGGTGTGTGAAGTTAGTGAGCCAAATGGAGTTGTTCTCCCACAAGAACCACTCGGCTGATCCTTCTTCAATATGCCCTTCACCAACATGCAGTGTTTCCTTGATTGAATTAGCTCTCACACCAATTTTTGCGTCTAGAGCCTTTGCATTGAGGGCTATCTGAAAACGGCTGTGGCGCTGAAGTTGCCTGTGAATGTGGAGTTGGTGGCATGTGAAACCCGCATGTGGAGCATTCGTTTGTGTGGGATGCTCTACCAGGTTCATTTCAGTGCTAGCCATACAAGGGGCACTAAGCATAGAGTGTGAAAACTGAGTTTCCTTTAGAGCTGCTTGGAAGCCTGATGGTGTGTGAAGTTAGTGAGCCAAATGGAGTTGTTCTCCCACAAGAACCACTCGGCTGATCCTTCTTCAATATGCCCTTCACCAACATGCAGTGTTTCCTTGATTGAATTAGCTCTCACACCAATATTTGCGTCTAGAGCCTTTGCATTGAGGGCTATCTGAAAACGGCTGTGGCGCTGAAGTTGCCTGTGAATGTGGAGTTGGTGGCATGTGAAACCCGCATGTGGAGCATTCGTTTGTGTGGGATGCTCTACCAGGTTCATTTCAGTCCTAGCCATACAAGGGGCACTAAGCTTAGAGTGTGAAAACTGAGTTTCCTTGAGAGCTGCTTGGAAGCCTGATGGTGTGTGAAGTTAGTGAGCCAAATGGAGTTGTTCTCCCACAAGAACCACTCGGCTGATCCTTCTTCAATATGCCCTTCACCAACATGCAGTGTTTCCTTGATTGAATTAGCTCTCACACCAATATTTGCGTCTAGAGTCTTTGCATTGAGGGCTATCTGAAAACGGCTGTGGCGCTGAAGTTGCCTGTGAATGTGGAGTTGGTGGCATGTGAAACCCGCATGTGGAGCATTCGTTTGTGTGGGATGCTCTACCAGGTTCATTTCAGTCCTAGCCATACAAGGGGCACTAAGCATAGAGTGTGAAAACTGAGTTTCCTTGAGAGCTGCTTGGAAGCCTGATGGTGTGTGAAGTTAGTGAGCCAAATGGAGTTGTTCTCCCACAAGAACCACTCGGCTGATCCTTCTTCAATATGCCCTTCACCAACATGCAGTGTTTCCTTGATTGAATTAGCTCTCACACCAATATTTGCGTCTAGAGCCTTTGCATTGAGGGCTATCTGAAAACGGCTGTGGCGCTGAAGTTGCCTGTGAATGTGGAGTTGGTGGCATGTGAAACCCGCATGTGGAGCATTCGTTTGTGTGGGATGCTCTACCAGGTTCATTCCTAGATAATGCACTCAAAGGGCACTAAGCATAGAGTGTGAAAACTGAGTTTCCTTGAGAGCTGCTTGGAAGCCTGATGGTGTGTGAAGTTAGTGAGCCAAATGGAGTTGTTCTCCCACAAGAACCACTCGGCTGATCCTTCTTCAATATGCCCTTCACCAACATGCAGTGTTTCCTTGATTGAATTAGCTCTCACACCAATATTTGCGTCTAGAGCCTTTGCATTGAGGGCTATCTGAAAACGGCTGTGGCGCTGAAGTTGCCTGTGAATGTGGAGTTGGTGGCATGTGAAACCCGCATGTGGAGCATTCGTTTGTGTGGGATGCTCTACCAGGTTCATTTCAGTGCTAGCCATACAAAGGGCACTAAGCATAGAGTGTGAAAACTGAGTTTCCTTGAGAGCTGCTTGGAAGCCTGATGGTGTGTGAAGTTAGTGAGCCAAATGTAGTTGTTCTCCCACAAGAACCACTCGGCTGATCCTTCTTCAATATGCCCTTCACCAACATGCAGTGTTTCCTTGATTGAATTAGCTCTCACACCAATTTTTGCGTCTAGAGCCTTTGCATTGAGGGCTATCTGCAAACGGCTGTGGCGCTGAAGTTGCCTGTGAATGTGGAGTTGGTGGCATGTGAAACCCGCATGTGGAGCATTCGTTTGTGTGGGATGCTCTACCAGGTTCATTTCAGTGCTAGCCATACAAAGGGCACTAAGCATAGAGTGTGAAAACTGAGTTTCCTTGAGAGCTGCTTGGAAGCCTGATGGTGTGTGAAGTTAGTGAGCCAAAAGGAGTTGTTCTCCCACAAGAACCACTCGGCTGATCCTTCTTCAATATGCCCTTCACCAACATGCAATGTTTCCTTGATTGAATTAACTCTCACACCAATATTTGCGTCTAGAGCCTTTGCATTGAGGGCTATCTGAAAATGGCTGTGGCGCTGAAGTTGCCTGTGAATGTGGAGTTGGTGGCATGTGAAACCCGCATGTGGAGCATTCGTTTGTGTGGGATGCTCTACCAGGTTCATTCCTAGATAATGCACTCAAAGGGCACTAAGCATAGAGTGTGAAAACTGAGTTTCCTTGAGAGCTGTTTGGAAGCCTGATGGTGTGTGAAGTTAGTGAGCCAAATGGAGTTGTTCTCCCACAAGAACCACTCGGCTGATCCTTCTTCAATATGCCCTTCACCAACATGCAGTGTTTCCTCGACTGAATTAGCTCTCACACCAATATTTGCGTCTAGAGTCTTTGCATTGAGGGCTATCTGAAAACGGCTGTGGCGCTATGAAGTTGCCTGTGAATGTGGAGTTGGTGGCATGTGAAACCCGCATGTGGAGCATTCGTTTGTGTGGGATGCTCTACCAGGTTCATTTCAGTCCTAGCCATACAAGGGGCACTAAGCATAGAGTGTGAAAACTGAGTTTCCTTGAGAGCTGCTTGGAAGCCTGATGGTGTGTGAAGTTAGTGAGCCAAATGGAGTTGTTCTCCCACAAGAACCACTCGGCTGATCCTTCTTCAATATGCCCTTCACCAACATGCAGTGTTTCCTTGATTGAATTAGCTCTCACACCAATATTTGCGTCTAGAGCCTTTGCATTGAGGGCTATCTGAAAACGGCTGTGGCGCTGAAGTTGCCTGTGAATGTGGAGTTGGTGGCATGTGAAACCCGCATGTGGAGCATTCGTTTGTGTGGGATGCTCTACCAGGTTCATTTCAGTGCTAGCCATACAAAGGGCACTAAGCATAGAGTGTGAAAACTGAGTTTCCTTGAGAGCTGCTTGGAAGCCTGATGGTGTGTGAAGTTAGTGAGCCAAATGGAGTTGTTCTCCCACAAGAACCACTCGGCTGATCCTTCTTCAATATGCCCTTCACCAACATGCAGTGTTTCCTTGATTGAATTAGCTCTCACACCAATATTTGCGTCTAGAGCCTTTGCATTGAGGGCTATCTGAAAACGGCTGTGGCGCTGAAGTTGCCTGTGAATGTGGAGTTGGTGGCATGTGAAACCCGCATGTGGAGCATTCGTTTGTGTGGGATGCTCTACCAGGTTCATTTCTGTGCTAGCCATACAAAGGGCACTAAGCATAGAGTGTGAAAACTGAGTTTCCTTGAGAGCTGCTTGGAAGCCTGATGGTGTGTGAAGTTAGTGAGCCAAATGGAGTTGTTCTCCCACAAGAACCACTCGGCTGATCCTTCTTCAATATGCCCTTCACCAACATGCAGTGTTTCCTTGATTGAATTAGCTCTCACACCAATTTTTGCGTCTAGAGCCTTTGCATTGAGGGCTATCTGAAAACGGCTGTGGCGCTGAAGTTGCCTGTGAATGTGGAGTTGGTGGCATGTGAAACCCGCATGTGGAGCATTCGTTTGTGTGGGATGCTCTACCAGGTTCATTTCAGTGCTAGCCATACAAGGGGCACTAAGCATAGAGTGTGAAAACTGAGTTTCCTTTAGAGCTGCTTGGAAGCCTGATGGTGTGTGAAGTTAGTGAGCCAAATGGAGTTGTTCTCCCACAAGAACCACTCGGCTGATCCTTCTTCAATATGCCCTTCACCAACATGCAGTGTTTCCTTGATTGAATTAGCTCTCACACCAATATTTGCGTCTAGAGCCTTTGCATTGAGGGCTATCTGAAAACGGCTGTGGCGCTGAAGTTGCCTGTGAATGTGGAGTTGGTGGCATGTGAAACCCGCATGTGGAGCATTCGTTTGTGTGGGATGCTCTACCAGGTTCATTTCAGTCCTAGCCATACAAGGGGCACTAAGCTTAGAGTGTGAAAACTGAGTTTCCTTGAGAGCTGCTTGGAAGCCTGATGGTGTGTGAAGTTAGTGAGCCAAATGGAGTTGTTCTCCCACAAGAACCACTCGGCTGATCCTTCTTCAATATGCCCTTCACCAACATGCAGTGTTTCCTTGATTGAATTAGCTCTCACACCAATATTTGCGTCTAGAGCCTTCGCATTGAGGGCTATCTGAAAACTGCTGTGGCGCTGAAGTTGCCTGTGAATGTGGAGTTGGTGGCATGTGAAACCCGCATGTGGAGCATTCGTTTGTGTGGGATGCTCTACCAGGTTCATTTCAGTGCTAGCCATACAAAGGGCACTAAGCATAGAGTGTGAAAACTGAGTTTCCTTGAGAGCTGCTTGGAAGCCTGATGGTGTGTGAAGTTAGTGAGCCAAATGGAGTTGTTCTCCCACAAGAACCACTCGGCTGATCCTTCTTCAATATGCCCTTCACCAACATGCAATGTTTCCTTGATTGAATTAACTCTCACACCAATATTTGCGTCTAGAGCCTTTGCATTGAGGGCTATGTGAAAATGGCTGTGGCGCTGAAGTTGCCTGTGAATGTGGAGTTGGTGGCATGTGAAACCCGCATGTGGAGCATTCGTTTGTGTGGGATGCTCTACCAGGTTCATTCCTAGATAATGCACTCAAAGGGCACTAAGCATAGAGTGTGAAAACTGAGTTTCCTTGAGAGCTGTTTGGAAGCCTGATGGTGTGTGAAGTTAGTGAGCCAAATGGAGTTGTTCTCCCACAAGAACCACTCGGCTGATCCTTCTTCAATATGCCCTTCACCAACATGCAGTGTTTCCTTGATTGAATTAGCTCTCACACCAATATTTGCGTCTAGAGTCTTTGCATTGAGGGCTATCTGAAAACGGCTGTGGCGCTGAAGTTGCCTGTGAATGTGGAGTTGGTGGCATGTGAAACCCGCATGTGGAGCATTCGTTTGTGTGGGATGCTCTACCAGGTTCATTCCTAGATAATGCACTCAAAGGGCACTAAGCATAGAGTGTGAAAATTGAGTTTCCTTGAGAGCTGCTTGGAAGCCTGATGGTGTGTGAAGTTAGTGAGCCAAATGGAGTTGTTCTCCCACAAGAACCACTCGGCTGATCCTTCTTCAATATGCCCTTCACCAACATGCAGTGTTTCCTTGATTGAATTAGCTCTCACACCAATATTTGCGTCTAGAGCCTTTGCATTGAGGGCTATCTGAAAACGGCTGTGGCGCTGAAGTTGCCTGTGAATGTGGAGTTGGTGGCATGTGAAACCCGCATGTGGAGCATTCGTTTGTGTGGGATGCTGACCAAACTTCATTTCAGTCCTAGGCACTCAAAGGGCACTAAGCATAGAGTGTGAAAACTGAGTTTCCTTGAGAGCTGCTTGGAAGCCTGATGGTGTGTGAAGTTAGTGAGCCAAATGGAGTTGTTCTCCCACAAGAACCACTCGGCTGATCCTTCTTCAATATGCCCTTCACCAACATGCAGTGTTTCCTTGATTGAATTAGCTCTCACACCAATATTTGCGTCTAGAGCCTTTGCATTGAGGGCTATCTGAAAACGGCTGTGGCGCTGAAGTTGCCTGTGAATGTGGAGTTGGTGGCATGTGAAACCCGCATGTGGAGCATTCGTTTGTGTGGGATGCTCTACCAGGTTCATTTCAGTGCTAGCCATACAAAGTGCACTAAGCATAGAGTGTGAAAACTGAGTTTCCTTGAGAGCTGCTTGGAAGCCTGATGGTGTGTGAAGTTAGTGAGCCAAATGGAGTTGTTCTCCCACAAGAACCACTCGGCTGATCCTTCTTCAATATGCCCTTCACCAACATGCAGTGTTTCCTTGATTGAATTAGCTCTCACACCAATTTTTGCGTCTAGAGCCTTTGCATTGAGGGCTATCTGAAAACGGCTGTGGCGCTGAAGTTGCCTGTGAATGTGGAGTTGGTGGCATGTGAAACCCGCATGTGGAGCATTCGTTTGTGTGGGATGCTCTACCAGGTTCATTTCAGTCCTAGCCATACAAGGGGCACTAAGCATAGAGTGTGAAAACTGAGTTTCCTTGAGAGCTGCTTGGAAGCCTGATGGTGTGTGAAGTTAGTGAGCCAAATGGAGTTGTTCTCCCACAAGAACCACCCGGCTGATCCTTCTTCAATATGCCCTTCACCAACATGCAGTGTTTCCTTGATTGAATTAGCTCTCACACCAATATTTGCGTCTAGAGTCTTTGCATTGAGGGCTATCTGAAAACGGCTGTGGCGCTGAAGTTGCCTGTGAATGTGGAGTTGGTGGCATGTGAAAACCGCATGTGGAGCATTCGTTTGTGTGGGATGCTCTACCAGGTTCATTCCTAGATAATGCACTCAAAGGGCACTAAGCATAGAGTGTGAAAACTGAGTTTCCTTGAGAGCTGCTTGGAAGCCTGATGGTGTGTGAAGTTAGTGAGCCAAATGGAGTTGTTCTCCCACAAGAACCACTCGGCTGATCCTTCTCCAATATGCCCTTCACCAACATGCAGTGTTTCCTTGATTGAATTAGCTCTCACACCAATATTTGCGTCTAGAGCCTTTGAATTGAGGGCTATCTGAAAACGGCTGTGGCGCTGAAGTTGCCTGTGAATGTGGAGTTGGTGGCATGTGAAACCCGCATGTGGAGCATTCGTTTGTGTGGGATGCTCTACCAGGTTCATTCCTAGATAATGCACTCAAAGGGCACTAAGCATAGAGTGTGAAAACTGAGTTTCCTTGAGAGCTGCTTGGAAGCCTGATGGTGTGTGAAGTTAGTGAGCCAAATGGAGTTGTTCTCCCACAAGAACCACTCGGCTGATCCTTCTTCAATATGCCCTTCACCAACATGCAGTGTTTCCTTGATTGAATTAGCTCTCACACCAATATTTGCGTCTAGAGCCTTTGCATTGAGGGCTATCTGCAAACGGCTGTGGCGCTGAAGTTGCCTGTGAATGTGGAGTTGGTGGCATGTGAAACCTGCATGTGGAGCATTCGTTTGTGTGGGATGCTCTACCAGGTTCATTTCAGTCCTAGCCATACAAGGGGCACTAAGCATAGAGTGTGAAAACTGAGTTTCCTTGAGAGCTGCTTGGAAGCCTGATGGTGTGTGAAGTTAGTGAGCCAAATGGAGTTGTTCTCCCACAAGAACCACTCGGCTGATCCTTCTTCAATATGCCCTTCACCAACATGCAGTGTTTCCTTGATTGAATTAGCTCTCACACCAATATTTGTATCTAGAGCCTTTGCATTGAGGGCTATCTGAAAACGGCTGTGGCGCTGAAGTTGCCTGTGAATGTGGAGTTGGTGGCATGTGAAACCCGCATGTGGAGCATTCGTTTGTGTGGGATGCTCTACCAGGTTCATTCCTAGATAATGCACTCAAAGCGCACTAAGCATAGAGTGTGAAAACTGAGTTTCCTTGAGAGCTGCTTGGAAGCCTGATGGTGTGTGAAGTTAGTGAGCCAAATGGAGTTGTTCTCCCACAAGAACCACTCGGCTGATCCTTCTTCAATATGCCCTTCACCAACATGCAGTGTTTCCTTGATTGAATTAGCTCTCACACCAATATTTGCGTCTAGAGCCTTTTCATTGAGGGCTATCTGAAAACGGCTGTGGCGCTGAAGTTGCCTGTGAATGTGGAGTTGGTGGCATGTGAAACCCGCATGTGGAGCATTCGTTTGTGTGGGATGCTCTACCAGGTTCATTTCAGTGCTAGCCATACAAAGGGCACTAAGCATAGAGTGTGAAAACTGAGTTTCCTTGAGAGCTGCTTGGAAGCCTGATGGTGTGTGAAGTTAGTGAGCCAAATGGAGTTGTTCTCCCACAAGAACCACTCGGCTGATCCTTCTTCAATATGCCCTTCACCAACATGCAGTGTTTCCTTGATTGAATTAACTCTCACACCAATATTTGCGTCTAGAGCCTTTGCATTGAGGGCTATCTGAAAATGGCTGTGGCGCTGAAGTTGCCTGTGAATGTGGAGTTGGTGGCATGTGAAACCCGCATGTGGAGCATTCGTTTGTGTGGGATGCTCTACCAGGTTCATTCCTAGATAATGCACTCAAAGGGCACTAAGCATAGAGTGTGAAAACTGAGTTTCCTTGAGAGCTGCTTGGAAGCCTGATGGTGTGTGAAGTTAGTGAGCCAAATGGAGTTGTTCTCCCACAAGAACCACTCGGCTGATCCTTCTCCAATATGCCCTTCACCAACATGCAGTGTTTCCTTGATTGAATTAGCTCTCACACCAATATTTGCGTCTAGAGCCTTTGCATTGAGGGCTATCTGAACACGGCTGTGGCGCTGAAGTTGCCTGTGAATGTGGAGTTGGTGGCATGTGAAACCCGCATGTGGAGCATTCGTTTGTGTGGGATGCTCTACCAGGTTCATTCCTAGATAATGCACTCAAAGCGCACTAAGCATAGAGTGTGAAAACTGAGTTTCCTTGAGAGCTGCTTGGAAGCCTGATGGTGTGTGAAGTTAGTGAGCCAAATGGAGTTGTTCTCCCACAAGAACCACTCGGCTGATCCTTCTTCAATATGCCCTTCACCAACATGCAGTGTTTCCTTGATTGAATTAGCTCTCACACCAATATTTGCCTCTAGAGCCTTTGCATTGAGGGCTATCTGAAAACGGCTGTGGCGCTGAAGTTGCCTGTGAATGTGGAGTTGGTGGCATGTGAAACCCGCATGTGGAGCATTCGTTTGTGTGGGATGCTCTACCAGGTTCATTTCAGTGCTAGCCATACAAAGGGCACTCAGCATAGAGTGTGAAAACTGAGTTTCCTGGAGAGCTGCTTGGAAGCCTGATGGTGTGTGAAGTTAGTGAGCCAAATGGAGTTGTTCTCCCACAAGAACCACTCGGCTGATCCTTCTCCAATATGCCCTTCACCAACATGCAGTGTTTCCTTGATTGAATTAGCTCTCACACCAATTTTTGCGTCTAGAGCCTTTGCATTGAGGGCTATCTGAAAACGGCTGTGGCGCTGAAGTTGCCTGTGAATGTGGAGTTGGTGGCATGTGAAACCCGCATGTGGAGCATTCGTTTGTGTGGGATGCTCTACCAGGTTCATTCCTAGATAATGCACTCAAAGCGCACTAAGCATAGAGTGTGAAAACTGAGTTTCCTTGAGAGCTGCTTGGAAGCCTGATGGTGTGTGAAGTTAGTGAGCCAAATGGAGTTGTTCTCCCACAAGAACCACTCGGCTGATCCTTCTTCAATATGCCCTTCACCAACATGCAGTGTTTCCTTGATTGAATTAGCTCTCACACCAATATTTGCCTCTAGAGCCTTTGCATTGAGGGCTATCTGAAAACGGCTGTGGCGCTGAAGTTGCCTGTGAATGTGGAGTTGGTGGCATGTGAAACCCGCATGTGGAGCATTCGTTTGTGTGGGATGCTCTACCAGGTTCATTTCAGTGCTAGCCATACAAAGGGCACTCAGCATAGAGTGTGAAAACTGAGTTTCCTGGAGAGCTGCTTGGAAGCCTGATGGTGTGTGAAGTTAGTGAGCCAAATGGAGTTGTTCTCCCACAAGAACCACTCGGCTGATCCTTCTTCAATATGCCCTTCACCAACATGCAGTGTTTCCTTGATTGAATTAGCTCTCACACCAATTTTTGCGTCTAGAGCCTTTGCATTGAGGGCTATCTGAAAACGGCTGTGGCGCTGAAGTTGCCTGTGAATGTGGAGTTGGTGGCATGTGAAACCCGCATGTGGAGCATTCGTTTGTGTGGGATGCTCTACCAGGTTCATTCCTAGATAATGCACTCAAAGGGCACTAAGCATAGAGTGTGAAAACTGAGTTTCCTTGAGAGCTGCTTGGAAGCCTGATGGTGTGTGAAGTTAGTGAGCCAAATGGAGTTGTTCTCCCACAAGAACCACTCGGCTGATCCTTCTTCAATATGCCCTTCACCAACATGCAGTGTTTCCTTGATTGAATTAGCTCTCACACCAATATTTGCGTCTAGAGCCTTTGCATTGAGGGCTATCTGAAAACGGCTGTGGCGCTGAAGTTGCCTGTGAATGTGGAGTTGGTGGCATGTGAAACCCGCATGTGGAGCATTCGTTTGTGTGGGATGCTCTACCAGGTTCATTTCAGTGCTAGCCATACAAAGGGCACTCAGCATAGAGTGTGAAAACTGAGTTTCCTGGAGAGCTGCTTGGAAGCCTGATGGTGTGTGAAGTTAGTGAGCCAAATGGAGTTGTTCTCCCACAAGAACCACTCGGCTGATCCTTCTTCAATATGCCCTTCACCAACATGCAGTGTTTCCTTGATTGAATTAGCTCTCACACCAATTTTTGCGTCTAGAGCCTTTGCATTGAGGGCTATCTGAAAACGGCTGTGGCGCTGAAGTTGCCTGTGAATGTGGAGTTGGTGGCATGTGAAACCCGCATGTGGAGCATTCGTTTGTGTGGGATGCTCTACCAGGTTCATTTCAGTCCTAGCCATACAAGGGGCACTAAGCATAGAGTGTGAAAACTGAGTTTCCTTGAGAGCTGCTTGGAAGCGTGATGGTGTGTGAAGTTAGTGAGCCAAATGGAGTTGTTCTCCCACAAGAACCACTCGGCTGATCCTTCTTCAATATGCCCTTCACCAACATGCAGTGTTTCCTTGATTGAATTAGCTCTCACACCAATATTTGCGTCTAGAGCCTTTGCATTGAGGGCTATCTGAAAACGGCTGTGGCGCTGAAGTTGCCTGTGAATGTGGAGTTGGTGGCATGTGAAACCCGCATGTGGAGCATTCGTTTGTGTGGGATGCTCTACCAGGTTCATTCCTAGATAATGCACTCAAAGGGCACTAAGCATAGAGTGTGAAAACTGAGTTTCCTTGAGAGCTGCTTGGAAGCCTGATGGTGTGTGAAGTTAGTGAGCCAAATGGAGTTGTTCTCCCACAAGAACCACTCGGCTGATCCTTCTTCAATATGCCCTTCACCAACATGCAGTGTTTCCTTGATTGAATTAGCTCTCACACCAATATTTGCGTCTAGAACCTTTGTATTGAGGGCTATCTGAAAACGGCTGTGGCGCTGAAGTTGCCTGTGAATGTGGAGTTGGTGGCATGTGAAACCCGCATGTGGAGCATTCGTTTGTGTGGGATGCTCTACCAGGTTCATTCCTAGATAATGCACTCAAAGGGCACTAAGCATAGAGTGTGAAAACTGAGTTTCCTTGAGAGCTGCTTGGAAGCCTGATGGTGTGTGAAGTTAGTGAGCCAAATGGAGTTGTTCTCCCACAAGAACCACTCGGCTGATCCTTCTTCAATATGCCCTTCACCAACAGGCAGTGTTTCCTTGATTGAATTAACTCTCACAACAATATTTGCGTCTAGAGCCTTTGCATTGAGGGCTATCTGAAAATGGCTGTGGCGCTGAAGTTGCCTGTGAATGTGGAGTTGGTGGCATGTGAAACCCGCATGTGGAGCATTCGTTTGTGTGGGATGCTCTACCAGGTTCATTCCTAGATAATGCACTCAAAGACCACTAAGCATAGAGTGTGAAAACTGAGTTTCCTTGAGAGCTGTTTGGAAGCCTGATGGTGTGTGAAGTTAGTGAGCCAAATGGAGTTGTTCTCCCACAAGAACCACTCGGCTGATCCTTCTTCAATATGCCCTTCACCAACATGCAGTGTTTCCTTGATTGAATTAGCTCTCACACCAATATTTGCGTCTAGAGCCTTTGCATTGAGGGCTATCTGAAAACGGCTGTGGCGCTGAAGTTGCCTGTGAATGTGGAGTTGGTGGCATGTGAAACCCACATGTGGAGCATTCGTTTGTGTGGGATGCTCTACCAGGTTCATTTCAGTGCTAGCCATACAAAGGGCACTAAGCATAGAGTGTGAAAACTGAGTTTCCTTGAGAGCTGCTTGGAAGCCTGATGGTGTGTGAAGTTAGTGAGCCAAATGGAGTTGTTCTCCCACAAGAACCACTCGGCTGATCCTTCTTCAATATGCCCTTCACCAACATGCAGTGTTTCCTTGATTGAATTAGCTCTCACACCAATATTTGCGTCTAGAGCCTTTGCATTGAGGGCTATCTGAAAACGGCTGTGGCGCTGAAGCTGCCTGTGAATGTGGAGTTGGTGGCATGTGAAACCCGCATGTGGAGCATTCGTTTGTGTGGGATGCTCTACCAGGTTCATTCCTAGATAATGCACTCAAAGGGCACTAAGCATAGAGTGTGAAAACTGAGTTTCCTTGAGAGCTGCTTGGAAGCCTGATGGTGTGTGAAGTTAGTGAGCCAAATGGAGTTGTTCTCCCACAAGAACCACTCGGCTGATCCTTCTTCAATATGCCCTTCACCAACATGCAGTGTTTCCTTGATTGAATTAGCTCTCACACCAATATTTGCGTCTAGAGCCTTTGCATTGAGGGCTATCTGAAAACGGCTGTGGCGCTGAAGTTGCCTGTGAATGTGGAGTTGGTGGCATGTGAAACCCGCATGTGGAGCATTCGTTTGTGTGGGATGCTCTACCAGGTTCATTTCAGTCCTAGCCATACAAGGGGCACTAAGCATAGAGCGTGAAAACTGAGTTTCCTTGAGAGCTGCTTGGAAGCCTGATGGTGTGTGAAGTTAGTGAGCCAAATGGAGTTGTTCTCCCACAAGAACCACTCGGCTGATCCTTCTTCAATATGCCCTTCACCAACATGCAGTGTTTCCTTGATTGAATTAGCTCTCACACCAATATTTGCGTCTAGAGCCTTTGCATTGAGGGCTATCTGAAAATGGCTGTGGCGCTGAAGTTGCCTGTGAATGTGGAGTTGGTGGCATGTGAAACCCGCATGTGGAGCATTCGTTTGTGTGGGATGCTCTACCAGGTTCATTTCAGTCCTAGCCATACAAGGGGCACTAAGCATAGAGTGTGAAAACTGAGTTTCCTTGAGAGCTGCTTGGAAGCCTGATGGTGTGTGAAGTTAGTGAGCCAAATGGAGTTGTTCTCCCACAAGAACCACTCGGCTGATCCTTCTTCAATATGCCCTTCACCAACATGCAGTGTTTCCTTGATTGAATTAGCTCTCACACCAATATTTGCGTCTAGAGCCTTTGCATTGAGGGCTATCTGAAAACGGCTGTGGCGCTGAAGCTGCCTGTGAATGTGGAGTTGGTGGCATGTGAAACCCGCATGTGGAGCATTCGTTTGTGTGGGATGCTCTACCAGGTTCATTCCTAGATAATGCACTCAAAGGGCACTAAGCATAGAGTGTGAAAACTGAGTTTCCTTGAGAGCTGCTTGGAAGCCTGATGGTGTGTGAAGTTAGTGAGCCAAATGGAGTTGTTCTCCCACAAGAACCACTCGGCTGATCCTTCTTCAATATGCCCTTCACCAACATGCAGTGTTTCCTTGATTGAATTAGCTCTCACACCAATATTTGCGTCTAGAGCCTTTGCATTGAGGGCTATCTGAAAACGGCTGTGGCGCTGAAGTTGCCTGTGAATGTGGAGTTGGTGGCATGTGAAACCCACATGTGGAGCATTCGTTTGTGTGGGATGCTCTACCAGGTTCATTTCAGTGCTAGCCATACAAAGGGCACTAAGCATAGAGTGTGAAAACTGAGTTTCCTTGAGAGCTGCTTGGAAGCCTGATGGTGTGTGAAGTTAGTGAGCCAAATGGAGTTGTTCTCCCACAAGAACCACTCGGCTGATCCTTCTTCAATATGCCCTTCACCAACATGCAGTGTTTCCTTGATTGAATTAACTCTCACACCAATATTTGCGTCTAGAGCCTTTGCATTGAGGGCTATCTGAAAATGGCTGTGGCGCTGAAGTTGCCTGTGAATGTGGAGTTGGTGGCATGTGAAACCCGCATGTGGAGCATTCGTTTGTGTGGGATGCTCTACCAGGTTCATTTCAGTCCTAGCCATACAAGGGGCACTAAGCATAGAGTGTGAAAACTGAGTTTCCTTGAGAGCTGCTTGGAAGCCTGATGGTGTGTGAAGTTAGTGAGCCAAATGGAGTTGTTCTCCCACAAGAACCACTCGGCTGATCCTTCTTCAATATGCCCTTCACCAACATGCAGTGTTTCCTTGATTGAATTAGCTCTCACACCAATATTTGCGTCTAGAGCCTTTGTATTGAGGGCTATCTGAAAACGGCTGTGGCGCTGAAGTTGCCTGTGAATGTGGAGTTGGTGGCATGTGAAACCCGCATGTGGAGCATTCGTTTGTGTGGGATGCTCTACCAGGTTCATTCCTAGATAATGCACTCAAAGGGCACTAAGCATAGAGTGTGAAAACTGAGTTTCCTTGAGAGCTGCTTGGAAGCCTGATGGTGTGTGAAGTTAGTGAGCCAAATGGAGTTGTTCTCCCACAAGAACCACTCGGCTGATCCTTCTTCAATATGCCCTTCACCAACATGCAGTGTTTCCTTGATTGAATTAGCTCTCACAACAATATTTGCGTCTAGAGCCTTTGCATTGAGGGCTATCTGAAAACGGCTGTGGCGCTGAAGTTGCCTGTGAATGTGGAGTTGGTGGCATGTGAAACCCACATGTGGAGCATTCGTTTGTGTGGGATGCTCTACCAGGTTCATTTCAGTGCTAGCCATACAAAGGGCACTAAGCATAGAGTGTGAAAACTGAGTTTCCTTGAGAGCTGCTTGGAAGCCTGATGGTGTGTGAAGTTAGTGAGCCAAATGGAGTTGTTCTCCCACAAGAACCACTCGGCTGATCCTTCTTCAATATGCCCTTCACCAACATGCAGTGTTTCCTTGATTGAATTAGCTCTCACACCAATATTTGCGTCTAGAGCCTTTGCATTGAGGGCTATCTGAAAACGGCTGTGGCGCTGAAGCTGCCTGTGAATGTGGAGTTGGTGGCATGTGAAACCCGCATGTGGAGCATTCGTTTGTGTGGGATGCTCTACCAGGTTCATTCCTAGATAATGCACTCAAAGGGCACTAAGCATAGAGTGTGAAAACTGAGTTTCCTTGAGAGCTGCTTGGAAGCCTGATGGTGTGTGAAGTTAGTGAGCCAAATGGAGTTGTTCTCCCACAAGAACCACTCGGCTGATCCTTCTTCAATATGCCCTTCACCAACATGCAGTGTTTCCTTGATTGAATTAGCTCTCACACCAATATTTGCGTCTAGAGCCTTTGCATTGAGGGCTATCTGAAAACGGCTGTGGCGCTGAAGCTGCCTGTGAATGTGGAGTTGGTGGCATGTGAAACCCGCATGTGGAGCATTCGTTTGTGTGGGATGCTCTACCAGGTTCATTCCTAGATAATGCACTCAAAGGGCACTAAGCATAGAGTGTGAAAACTGAGTTTCCTTGAGAGCTGCTTGGAAGCCTGATGGTGTGTGAAGTTAGTGAGCCAAATGGAGTTGTTCTCCCACAAGAACCACTCGGCTGATCCTTCTTCAATATGCCCTTCACCAACATGCAGTGTTTCCTTGATTGAATTAACTCTCACACCAATATTTGCGTCTAGAGCCTTTGCATTGAGGGCTATCTGAAAATGGCTGTGGCGCTGAAGTTGCCTGTGAATGTGGAGTTGGTGGCATGTGAAACCCGCATGTGGAGCATTCGTTTGTGTGGGATGCTCTACCAGGTTCATTTCAGTCCTAGCCATACAAGGGGCACTAAGCATAGAGTGTGAAAACTGAGTTTCCTTGAGAGCTGCTTGGAAGCCTGATGGTGTGTGAAGTTAGTGAGCCAAATGGAGTTGTTCTCCCACAAGAACCACTCGGCTGATCCTTCTTCAATATGCCCTTCACCAACATGCAGTGTTTCCTTGATTGAATTAGCTCTCACACCAATATTTGCGTCTAGAGCCTTTGTATTGAGGGCTATCTGAAAACGGCTGTGGCGCTGAAGTTGCCTGTGAATGTGGAGTTGGTGGCATGTGAAACCCGCATGTGGAGCATTCG
The DNA here is from genome assembly GCF_030435755.1 of Ochotona princeps. Lineage (NCBI taxonomy): Eukaryota > Metazoa > Chordata > Mammalia > Lagomorpha > Ochotonidae > Ochotona > Ochotona princeps. The sequence goes on from NW_026700635.1 coordinate 17,638, forward strand.
TTTGTGTGGGATGCTCTACCAGGTTCATTCCTAGATAATGCACTCAAAGGGCACTAAGCATAGAGTGTGAAAACTGAGTTTCCTTGAGAGCTGCTTGGAAGCCTGATGGTGTGTGAAGTTAGTGAGCCAAATGGAGTTGTTCTCCCACAAGAACCACTCGGCTGATCCTTCTTCAATATGCCCTTCACCAACATGCAGTGTTTCCTTGATTGAATTAACTCTCACACCAATATTTGCGTCTAGAGCCTTTGCATTGAGGGCTATCTGAAAACGGCTGTGGCGCTGAAGTTGCCTGTGAATGTGGAGTTGGTGGCATGTGAAACCCGCATGTGGAGCATTCGTTTGTGTGGGATGCTCTACCAGGTTCATTCCTAGATAATGCACTCAAAGGGCACTAAGCATAGAGTGTGAAAACTGAGTTTCCTTGAGAGCTGCTTGGAAGCCTGATGGTGTGTGAAGTTAGTGAGCCAAATGGAGTTGTTCTCCCACAAGAACCACTCGGCTGATCCTTCTCCAATATGCCCTTCACCAACATGCAGTGTTTCCTTGATTGAATTAGCTCTCACACCAATTTTTGCGTCTAGAGCCTTTGCATTGAGGGCTATCTGAAAACGGCGGTGGCGCTGAAGTTGCCTGTGAATGTGGAGTTGGTGGCATGTGAAACCCGCATGTGGAGCATTCGTTTGTGTGGGATGCTCTACCAGGTTCATTTCAGTCCTAGCCATACAAGGGGCACTAAGCATAGAGTGTGAAAACTGAGTTTCCTTGAGAGCTGCTTGGAAGCCTGATGGTGTGTGAAGTTAGTGAGCCAAATGGAGTTGTTCTCCCACAAGAACCACTCGGCTGATCCTTCTTCAATATGCCCTTCACCAACATGCAGTGTTTCCTTGATTGAATTAGCTCTCACACCAATATTTGCGTCTAGAGCCTTTGTATTGAGGGCTATCTGAAAACGGCTGTGGCGCTGAAGTTGCCTGTGAATGTGGAGTTGGTGGCATGTGAAACCCGCATGTGGAGCATTCGTTTGTGTGGGATGCTCTACCAGGTTCATTCCTAGATAATGCACTCAAAGGGCACTAAGCATAGAGTGTGAAAACTGAGTTTCCTTGAGAGCTGCTTGGAAGCCTGATGGTGTGTGAAGTTAGTGAGCCAAATGGAGTTGTTCTCCCACAAGAACCACTCGGCTGATCCTTCTTCAATATGCCCTTCACCAACATGCAGTGTTTCCTTGATTGAATTAGCTCTCACAACAATATTTGCGTCTAGAGCCTTTGCATTGAGGGCTATCTGAAAACGGCTGTGGCGCTGAAGTTGCCTGTGAATGTGGAGTTGGTGGCATGTGAAACCCACATGTGGAGCATTCGTTTGTGTGGGATGCTCTACCAGGTTCATTTCAGTGCTAGCCATACAAAGGGCACTAAGCATAGAGTGTGAAAACTGAGTTTCCTTGAGAGCTGCTTGGAAGCCTGATGGTGTGTGAAGTTAGTGAGCCAAATGGAGTTGTTCTCCCACAAGAACCACTCGGCTGATCCTTCTTCAATATGCCCTTCACCAACATGCAGTGTTTCCTTGATTGAATTAGCTCTCACACCAATATTTGCGTCTAGAGCCTTTGCATTGAGGGCTATCTGAAAACGGCTGTGGCGCTGAAGCTGCCTGTGAATGTGGAGTTGGTGGCATGTGAAACCCGCATGTGGAGCATTCGTTTGTGTGGGATGCTCTACCAGGTTCATTCCTAGATAATGCACTCAAAGGGCACTAAGCATAGAGTGTGAAAACTGAGTTTCCTTGAGAGCTGCTTGGAAGCCTGATGGTGTGTGAAGTTAGTGAGCCAAATGGAGTTGTTCTCCCACAAGAACCACTCGGCTGATCCTTCTTCAATATGCCCTTCACCAACATGCAGTGTTTCCTTGATTGAATTAGCTCTCACACCAATATTTGCGTCTAGAGCCTTTGCATTGAGGGCTATCTGAAAACGGCTGTGGCGCTGAAGTTGCCTGTGAATGTGGAGTTGGTGGCATGTGAAACCCACATGTGGAGCATTCGTTTGTGTGGGATGCTCTACCAGGTTCATTTCAGTACTAGCCATACAAAGGGCACTAAGCATAGAGTGTGAAAACTGAGTTTCCTTGAGAGCTGCTTGGAAGCCTGATGGTGTGTGAAGTTAGTGAGCCAAATGGAGTTGTTCTCCCACAAGAACCACTCGGCTGATCCTTCTTCAATATGCCCTTCACCAACATGCAGTGTTTCCTTGATTGAATTAACTCTCACACCAATATTTGCGTCTAGAGCCTTTGCATTGAGGGCTATCTGAAAATGGCTGTGGCGCTGAAGTTGCCTGTGAATGTGGAGTTGGTGGCATGTGAAACCCGCATGTGGAGCATTCGTTTGTGTGGGATGCTCTACCAGGTTCATTTCAGTCCTAGCCATACAAGGGGCACTAAGCATAGAGTGTGAAAACTGAGTTTCCTTGAGAGCTGCTTGGAAGCCTGATGGTGTGTGAAGTTAGTGAGCCAAATGGAGTTGTTCTCCCACAAGAACCACTCGGCTGATCCTTCTTCAATATGCCCTTCACCAACATGCAGTGTTTCCTTGATTGAATTAGCTCTCACAGCAATATTTGCGTCTAGAGCCTTTGTATTGAGGGCTATCTGAAAACGGCTGTGGCGCTGAAGTTGCCTGTGAATGTGGAGTTGGTGGCATGTGAAACCCGCATGTGGAGCATTCGTTTGTGTGGGATGCTCTACCAGGTTCATTCCTAGATAATGCACTCAAAGGGCACTAAGCATAGAGTGTGAAAACTGAGTTTCCTTGAGAGCTGCTTGGAAGCCTGATGGTGTGTGAAGTTAGTGAGCCAAATGGAGTTGTTCTCCCACAAGAACCACTCGGCTGATCCTTCTTCAATATGCCCTTCACCAACATGCAGTGTTTCCTTGATTGAATTAACTCTCACACCAATATTTGCGTCTAGAGCCTTTGCATTGAGGGCTATCTGAAAACGGCTGTGGCGCTGAAGTTGCCTGTGAATGTGGAGTTGGTGGCATGTGAAACCCGCATGTGGAGCATTCGTTTGTGTGGGATGCTCTACCAGGTTCATTCCTAGATAATGCACTCAAAGGGCACTAAGCATAGAGTGTGAAAACTGAGTTTCCTTGAGAGCTGCTTGGAAGCCTGATGGTGTGTGAAGTTAGTGAGCCAAATGGAGTTGTTCTCCCACAAGAACCACTCGGCTGATCCTTCTCCAATATGCCCTTCACCAACATGCAGTGTTTCCTTGATTGAATTAGCTCTCACACCAATTTTTGCGTCTAGAGCCTTTGCATTGAGGGCTATCTGAAAACGGCTGTGGCGCTGAAGTTGCCTGTGAATGTGGAGTTGGTGGCATGTGAAACCCGCATGTGGAGCATTCGTTTGTGTGGGATGCTCTACCAGGTTCATTCCTAGATAATGCACGCAAAGGGCACTAAGCATAGAGTGTGAAAACTGAGTTTCCTTGAGAGCTGCTTGGAAGCCTGATGGTGTGTGAAGTTAGTGAGCCAAATGGAGTTGTTCTCCCACAAGAACCACTCGGCTGATCCTTCTTCAATATGCCCTTCACCAACATGCAGTGTTTCCTTGATTGAATTAGCTCTCACACCAATATTTGCGTCTAGAGCCTTTGCATTGAGGGCTATCTGAAAACGGCTGTGGCGCTGAAGTTGCCTGTGAATGTGGAGTTGGTGGCATGTGAAACCCGCATGTGGAGCATTCGTTTGTGTGGGATGCTCTACCAGGTTCATTTCAGTGCTAGCCATACAAAGGGCACTAAACATAGAGTGTGAAAACTGAGTTTCCTTGAGAGCTGCTTGGAAGCCTGATGGTGTGTGAAGTTAGTGAGCCAAATGGAGTTGTTCTCCCACAAGAACCACTCGGCTGATCCTTCTTCAATATGCCCTTCACCAACATGCAGTGTTTCCTTGATTGAATTAGCTCTCACACCAATATTTGCGTCTAGAGCCTTTGCATTGAGGGCTATCTGAAAACGGCTGTGGCGCTGAAGTTGCCTGTGAATGTGGAGTTGGTGGCATGTGAAACCCGCATGTGGAGCATTCGTTTGTGTGGGATGCTCTACCAGGTTCATTCCTAGATAATGCACTCAAAGGTCACTAAGCATAGAGCGTGAAAACTGAGTTTCCTTGAGAGCTGCTTGGAAGCCTGATGGTGTGTGAAGTTAGTGAGCCAAATGGAGTTGTTCTCCCACAAGAACCACTCGGCTGATCCTTCTTCAATATGCCCTTCATCAACATGCAGTGTTTCCTTGATTGAATTAGCTCTCACACCAATATTTGCGTCTAGAGCCTTCGCATTGAGGGCTATCTGAAAACGGCTGTGGCGCTGAAGTTGCCTGTGAATGTGGAGTTGGTGGCATGTGAAACCCGCATGTGGAGCATTCGTTTGTGTGGGATGCTCTACCAGGTTCATTTCAGTGCTAGCCATACAAAGGGCACTAAGCATAGAGTGTGAAAACTGAGTTTCCTTGAGAGCTGCTTGGAAGCCTGATGGTGTGTGAAGTTAGTGAGCCAAATGGAGTTGTTCTCCCACAAGAACCACTCGGCTGATCCTTCTTCAATATGCCCTTCACCAACATGCAGTGTTTCCTTGATTGAATTAGCTCTCACACCAATATTTGCGTCTAGAGCCTTTGCATTGAGGGCTATCTGAAAACGGCTGTGGCGCTGAAGTTGCCTGTGAATGTGGAGTTGGTGGCATGTGAAACCCGCATGTGGAGCATTCGTTTGTGTGGGATGCTCTACCAGGTTCATTTCAGTCCTAGCCATACAAAGGGCACTAAGCATAGAGCGTGAAAACTGAGTTTCCTTGAGAGCTGCTTGGAAGCCTGATGGTGTGTGAAGTTAGTGAGCCAAATGGAGTTGTTCTCCCACAAGAACCACTCGGCTGATCCTTCTTCAATATGCCCTTCACCAACATGCAGTGTTTCCTTGATTGAATTAGCTCTCACACCAATATTTGCGTCTAGAGCCTTTGCATTGAGGGCTATCTGAAAATGGCTGTGGTGCTGAAGTTGCCTGTGAATGTGGAGTTGGTGGCATGTGAAACCCGCATGTGGAGCATTCGTTTGTGTGGGATGCTCTACCAGGTTCATTCTTAGATAATGCACTCAAAGGGCACTAATCATAGAGTGTGGAAACTGAGCTTCCTTGAGAGCTGTTTGGAAGCCTGATGGTGTGTAAAGTTAGTGAGCCAAATGGAGTTGTTCTCCCACAAGAACCACTCGGCTGATCCTTCTTCAATATGCCCTTCACCAACATGCAGTGTTTCCTTGATTGAATTAGCTCTCACACCAATATTTGCGTCTAGAGCCTTTGCATTGAGGGCTATCTGAAAACGGCTGTGGCGCTGAAGTTGCCTGTGAATGTGGAGTTGGTGGCATGTGAAACCCGCATGTGGAGCATTCGTTTGTGTGGGATGCTCTACCAGGTTCATTCCTAGATAATGCACTCAAAGGGCACTAAGCATAGAGTGTGAAAACTGAGTTTCCTTGAGAGCTGCTTGGAAGCCTGATGGTGTGTGCAGTTAGTGAGCCAAATGGAGTTGTTCTCCCACAAGAACCACTCGGCTGATCCTTCTTCAATATGCCCTTCACCAACATGCAGTGTTTCCTTGATTGAATTAGCTCTCACACCAATATTTGCGTCTAGAGCCTTTGCATTGAGGGCTATCTGAAAACGGCTGTGGCGCTGAAGTTGCCTGTGAATGTGGAGTTGGTGGCATGTGAAACCCGCACGTGGAGCATTCGTTTGTGTGGGATGCTCTACCAGGTTCATTTCAGTGCTAGCCATACAAAGGGCACTAAGCATAGAGTGTGAAAACTGAGTTTCCTTGAGAGCTGCTTGGAAGCCTGATGGTGTGTGAAGTTAGTGAGCCAAATGGAGTTGTTCTCCCACAAGAACCACTCGGCTGATCCTTCTTCAATATGCCCTTCACCAACATGCAGTGTTTCCTTGATTGAATTAGCTCTCACACCAATATTTGCGTCTAGAGCCTTTGCATTGAGGGCTATCTGAAAATGGCTGTGGTGCTGAAGTTGCCTGTGAATGTGGAGTTGGTGGCATGTGAAACCCGCATGTGGAGCATTCGTTTGTGTGGGATGCTCTACCAGGTTCATTCTTAGATAATGCACTCAAAGGGCACTAATCATAGAGTGTGGAAACTGAGCTTCCTTGAGAGCTGTTTGGAAGCCTGATGGTGTGTAAAGTTAGTGAGCCAAATGGAGTTGTTCTCCCACAAGAACCACTCGGCTGATCCTTCTTCAATATGCCCTTCACCAACATGCAGTGTTTCCTTGATTGAATTAGCTCTCACACCAATATTTGCGTCTAGAGCCTTTGCATTGAGGGCTATCTGAAAACGGCTGTGGCGCTGAAGTTGCCTGTGAATGTGGAGTTGGTGGCATGTGAAACCCGCATGTGGAGCATTCGTTTGTGTGGGATGCTCTACCAGGTTCATTCCTAGATAATGCACTCAAAGGGCACTAAGCATAGAGTGTGAAAACTGAGTTTCCTTGAGAGCTGCTTGGAAGCCTGATGGTGTGTGCAGTTAGTGAGCCAAATGGAGTTGTTCTCCCACAAGAACCACTCGGCTGATCCTTCTTCAATATGCCCTTCACCAACATGCAGTGTTTCCTTGATTGAATTAGCTCTCACACCAATATTTGCGTCTAGAGCCTTTGCATTGAGGGCTATCTGAAAACGGCTGTGGCGCTGAAGTTGCCTGTGAATGTGGAGTTGGTGGCATGTGAAACCCGCACGTGGAGCATTCGTTTGTGTGGGATGCTCTACCAGGTTCATTTCAGTGCTAGCCATACAAAGGGCACTAAGCATAGAGTGTGAAAACTGAGTTTCCTTGAGAGCTGCTTGGAAGCCTGATGGTGTGTGAAGTTAGTGAGCCAAATGGAGTTGTTCTCCCACAAGAACCACTCGGCTGATCCTTCTTCAATATGCCCTTCACCAACATGCAGTGTTTCCTTGATTGAATTAGCTCTCACACCAATATTTGCGTCTAGAGCCTTTGCATTGAGGGCTATCTGAAAACGGCTGTGGCGCTGAAGTTGCCTGTGAATGTGGAGTTGGTGGCATGTGAAACCCGCATGTGGAGCATTCGTTTGTGTGGGATGCTCTACCAGGTTCATTTCAGTCCTAGCCATACAAGGGCACTAAGCATAGAGTGTGAAAACTGAGTTTCCTTGAGAGCTGCTTGGAAGCCTGATGGTGTGTGAAGTTAGTGAGCCAAATGGAGTTGTTCTCCCACAAGAACCACTCGGGTGATCCTTCTTCAATATGCCCTTCACCAACATGCAGTGTTTCCTTGATTGAATTAGCTCTCACACCAATATTTGCGTCTAGAGCCTTTGCATTGAGGGCTATCTGAAAACGGCTGTGGCGCTGAAGTTGCCTGTGAATGTGGAGTTGGTGGCATGTGAAACCCGCATGTGGAGCATTCGTTTGTGTGGGATGCTCTACCAGGTTCATTTCAGTCCTAGCCATACAAAGGGCACTAAGCATAGAGTGTGAAAACTGAGTTTCCTTGAGAGCTGCTTGGAAGCCTGATGGTGTGTGAAGTTAGTGAGCCAAATGGAGTTGTTCTCCCACAAGAACCACTCGGCTGATCCTTCTTCAATATGCCCTTCACCAACATGCAGTGTTTCCTTGATTGAATTAGCTCTCACACCAATATTTGCGTCTAGAGCCTTTGCATTGAGGGCTATCTGAAAATGGCTGTGGTGCTGAAGTTGCCTGTGAATGTGGAGTTGGTGGCATGTGAAACCCGCATGTGGAGCATTCGTTTATGTGGGATGCTCTACCAGGTTCATTCCTAGATAATGCACTCAAAGGGCACTAAGCATAGAGTGTGAAAACTGAGTTTCCTTGAGAGCTGTTTGGAAGCCTGATGGTGTGTGAAGTTAGTGAGCCAAATGGAGTTGTTCTCCCACAAGAACCACTCGGCTGATCCTTCTTCAATATGCCCTTCACCAACATGCAGTGTTTCCTTGATTGAATTAGCTCTCACACCAATATTTGCGTCTAGAGCCTTTGCATTGAGGGCTATCTGAAAACGGCTGTGGCGCTGAAGTTGCCTGTGAATGTGGAGTTGGTGGCATGTGAAACCCGCATGTGGAGCATTCGTTTGTGTGGGATGCTCTACCAGGTTCATTCCTAGATAATGCACTCAAAGGGCACTAAGCATAGAGTGTGAAAACTGAGTTTCCTTGAGAGCTGCTTGGAAGCCTGATGGTGTGTGCAGTTAGTGAGCCAAATGGAGTTGTTCTCCCACAAGAACCACTCGGCTGATCCTTCTTCAATATGCCCTTCACCAACATGCAGTGTTTCCTTGATTGAATTAGCTCTCACACCAATTTTTGCGTCTAGAGCCTTTGCATTGAGGGCTATCTGAAAACGGCTGTGGCGCTGAAGTTGCCTGTGAATGTGGAGTTGGTGGCATGTGAAACCCGCATGTGGAGCATTCGTTTGTGTGGGATGCTCTACCAGGTTCATTCCTAGATAATGCACTCAAAGGGCACTAAGCATAGAGTGTGAAAACTGAGTTTCCTTGAGAGCTGCTTGGAAGCGTGATGGTGTGTGAAGTTAGTGAGCCAAATGGAGTTGTTCTCCCACAAGAACCACTCGGCTGATCCTTCTTCAATATGCCCTTCACCAACATGCAGTGTTTCCTTGATTGAATTAGCTCTCACACCAATATTTGCGTCTAGAGCCTTTGCATTGAGGGCTATCTGAAAACGGCTGTGGCGCTGAAGTTGCCTGTGAATGTGGAGTTGGTGGCATGTGAAACCCGCATGTGGAGCATTCCTTTGTGTGGGATGCTCTACCACGTTCATTTCAGTCCTAGCCATACAAGGGCACTAAGCATAGAGTGTGAAAACTGAGTTTCCTTGAGAGCTGCTTGGAAGCCTGATGGTGTGTGAAGTTAGTGAGCCAAATGGAGTTGTTCTCCCACAAGAACCACTCGGCTGATCCTTCTTCAATATGCCCTTCACCAACATGCAGTGTTTCCTTGATTGAATTAGCTCTCACACCAATATTTGCGTCTAGAGCCTTTGCATTGAGGGCTATCTGAAAACGGCTGTGGCGCTGAAGTTGCCTGTGAATGTGGAGTTGGTGGCATGTGAAACCCGCATGTGGAGCATTCGTTTGTGTGGGATGCTCTACCAGGTTCATTTCAGTGCTAGCCACACAAAGGGCACTAAGCATAGAGTGTGAAAACTGAGTTTCCTTGAGAGCTGCTTGGAAGCCTGATGGTGTGTGAAGTTAGTGAGCCAAATGGAGTTGTTCTCCCACAAGAACCACTCGGCTGATCCTTCTTCAATATGCCCTTCACCAACATGCAGTGTTTCCTTGATTGAATTAGCTCTCACACCAATATTTGCGTCTAGAGCCTTTGCATTGAGGGCTATCTGAAAACGGCTGTGGCGCTGAAGTTGCCTGTGAATGTGGAGTTGGTGGCATGTGAAACCCGCATGTGGAGCATTCGTTTGTGTGGGATGCTCTACCAGGTTCATTTCAGTCCTAGCCATACAAAGGGCACTAAGCATAGAGCGTGAAAACTGAGTTTCCTTGAGAGCTGCTTGGAAGCCTGATGGTGTGTGAAGTTAGTGAGCCAAATGGAGTTGTTCTCCCACAAGAACCACTCGGCTGATCCTTCTTCAATATGCCCTTCACCAACATGCAGTGTTTCCTTGATTGAATTAGCTCTCACACCAATATTTGCGTCTAGAGCCTTTGCATTGAGGGCTATCTGAAAACGGCTGTGGCGCTGAAGTTGCCTGTGAATGTGGAGTTGGTGGCATGTGAAACCCGGATGTGGAGCATTCGTTTGTGTGGGATGCTCTACCAGGTTCATTTCAGTGCTAGCCATACAAAGGGCACTAAGCATAGAGTGTGAAAACTGAGTTTCCTTGAGAGCTGCTTGGAAGCCTGATGGTGTGTGAAGTTAGTGAGCCAAATGGAGTTGTTCTCCCACAAGAACCACTTGGCTGATCCTTCTTCAATATGCCCTTCACCAACATGCAGTGTTTCCTTGATTGAATTAGCTCTCACACCAATATTTGCCTCTAGAGCCTTTGCATTGAGGGCTATCTGAAAACGGCTGTGGCGCTGAAGTTGCCTGTGAATGTGGAGTTGGTGGCATGTGAAACCCGCATGTGGAGCATTCGTTTGTGCGGGATGCTCTACCAGGTTCATTCCTAGATAATGCACTCAAAGGGCACTAAACATAGAGTGTGAAAACTGAGTTTCCTTGAGAGCTGCTTGGAAGCCTGATGGTGTGTGAAGTTACTAAGCCAAATGGAGTTGTTCTCCCACAAGAACCACTCGGCTGATCCTTCTTCAATATGCCCTTCACCAACATGCAGTGTTTCCTTGATTGAATTAGCTCTCACACCAATATTTGCGTCTAGAGCCTTTGCATTGAGGGCTATCTGAAAATGGCTGTGGCGCTGAAGTTGCCTGTGAATGTGGAGTTGGTGGCATGTGAAACCCGCATGTGGAGCATTCGTTTGTGTGGGATGCTCTACCAGGTTCATTCCTAGATAATGCACTCAAAGGGCACTAAGCATAGAGTGTGAAAACTGAGTTTCCTTGAGAGCTGCTTGGAAGCCTGATGGTGTGTGAAGTTAGTGAGCCAAATGGAGTTGTTCTCCCACAAGAACCACTCGGCTGATCCTTCTTCAATATGCCCTTCACCAACATGCAGTCTTTCCTTGATTGAATTAGCTCTCACACCAATATTTGCGTCTAGAGCCTTTGCATTGAGGGCTATCTGAAAACGGCTGTGGCGCTGAAGTTGCCTGTGAATGTGGAGTTGGTGGCATGTGAAACCCGCATGTGGAGCATTCGTTTGTGTGGGATGCTGACCAAACTTCATTTCAGTCCTAGGCACTCAAAGGGCACTAAGCATAGAGTGTGAAAACTGAGTTTCCTTGAGAGCTGCTTGGAAGCCTGATGGTGTGTGAAGTTAGTGAGCCAAATGGAGTTGTTCTCCCACAAGAACCACTCGGCTGATCCTTCTTCAATATGCCCTTCACCAACATGCAGTGTTTCCTTGATTGAATTAGCTCTCACACCAATATTTGCGTCTAGAGCCTTTGCATTGAGGGCTATCTGAAAACGGCTGTGGCGCTGAAGTTGCCTGTGAATGTGGAGTTGGTGGCATGTGAAACCCGCATGTGGAGCATTCGTTTGTGTGGGATGCTCTACCAGGTTCATTCCTAGATAATGCACTCAAAGGGCACTAAGCATAGAGTGTGAAAACTGAGTTTCCTTGAGAGCTGTTTGGAAGCGTGATGGTGTGTGAAGTTAGTGAGCCAAATGGAGTTGTTCTCCCACAAGAACCACTCGGCTGATCCTTCTTCAATATGCCCTTCACCAACATGCAGTGTTTCCTTGATTGAATTAGCTCTCACACCAATATTGGCGTCTAGAGCCTTTGCATTGAGGGCTATCTGAAAACGGCTGTGGCGCTGAAGTTGCCTGTGAATGTGGAGTTGGTGGCATGTGAAACCCGCATGTGGAGCATTCGTTTGTGTGGGATGCTCTACCAGGTTCATTTCAGTCCTAGCCATACAAAGGGCACTAAGCATAGAGCATGAAAACTGAGTTTCCTTGAGAGCTGCTTGGAAGCCTGATGGTGTGTGAAGTTAGTGAGCCAAATGGAGTTGTTCTCCCACAAGAACCACTCGGCTGATCCTTCTTCAATATGCCCTTCACCAACATGCAGTGTTTCCTTGATTGAATTAGCTCTCACACCAATATTGGCGTCTAGAGCCTTTGCATTGAGGGCTATCTGAAAACGGCTGTGGCGCTGAAGTTGCCTGTGAATGTGGAGTTGGTGGCATGTGAAACCCGCATGTGGAGCATTCGTTTGTGTGGGATGCTCTACCAGGTTCATTCCTAGATAATGCACTCAAAGGGCACTAAGCATAGAGTGTGAAAACTGAGTTTCCTTGAGAGCTGCTTGGAAGCCTGATGGTGTGTGAAGTTAGTGAGCCAAATGGAGTTGTTCTCCCACAAGAACCACTCGGCTGATCCTTCTTCAATATGCCCTTCACCAACATGCAGTGTTTCCTTGATTGAATTAGCTCTCACACCAATATTTGCGTCTAGAGCCTTTGCATTGAGGGCTATCTGAAAACGGCTGTGGCGCTGAAGTTGCCTGTGAATGTGGAGTTGGTGGCATGTGAAACCCGCATGTGGAGCATTCGTTTGTGTGGGATGCTCTACCAGGTTCATTTCAGTGCTAGCCATACAAAGGGCACTAAGCATAGAGTGTGAAAACTGAGTTTCCTTGAGAGCTGCTTGGAAGCCTGATGGTGTGTGAAGTTAGTGAGCCAAATGGAGTTGTTCTCCCACAAGAACCACTCGGCTGATCCTTCTTCAATATGCCCTTCACCAACATGCAGTGTTTCCTTCATTGAATTAGCTCTCACACCAATATTTGCGTCTAGAGCCTTTGCATTGAGGGCTATCTGAAAACGGCTGTGGCGCTGAAGTTGCCTGTGAATGTGGAGTTGGTGGCATGTGAAACCCGCATGTGGAGCATTCGTTTGTGTGGGATGCTCTACCAGGTTCATTCCTAGATAATGCACTCAAAGGGCACTAAGCATAGAGTGTGAAAACTGAGTTTCCTTGAGAGCTGCTTGGAAGCCTGATGGTGTGTGAAGTTAGTGAGCCAAATGGAGTTGTTCTCCCACAAGAACCACTCGGCTGATCCTTCTTCAATATGCCCTTCACCAACATGCAGTGTTTCCTTGATTGAATTAGCTCTCACACCAATATTTGCGTCTAGAGCCTTTGCATTGAGGGCTATCTGAAAACGGCTGTGGCGCTGAAGTTGCCTGTGAATGTGGAGTTGGTGGCATGTGAAACCCGCATGTGGAGCATTCGTTTGTGTGGGATGCTCTACCAGGTTCATTTCAGTCCTAGCCATACAAAGGGCACTAAGCATAGAGCATGAAAACTGAGTTTCCTTGAGAGCTGCTTGGAAGCCTGATGGTGTGTGAAGTTAGTGAGCCAAATGGAGTTGTTCTCCCACAAGAACCACTCGGCTGATCCTTCTTCAATATGCCCTTCACCAACATGCAGTGTTTCCTTGATTGAATTAGCTCTCACACCAATATTTGCGTCTAGAGCCTTTGCATTGAGGGCTATCTGAAAACGGCTGTGGCGCTGAAGTTGCCTGTGAATGTGGAGTTGGTGGCATGTGAAACCCGCATGTGGAGCATTCGTTTGTGTGGGATGCTCTACCAGGTTCATTCCTAGATAATGCACTCAAAGGGCACTAAGCATAGAGTGTGAAAACTGAGTTTCCTTGAGAGCTGCTTGGAAGCCTGATGGTGTGTGAAGTTAGTGAGCCAAATGGAGTTGTTCTCCCACAAGAACCACTCGGCTGATCCTTCTTCAATATGCCCTTCACCAACATGCAGTGTTTCCTTGATTGAATTAGCTCTCACACCAATATTTGCGTCTAGAGCCTTTGCATTGAGGGCTATCTGAAAACGGCTGTGGCGCTGAAGTTGCCTGTGAATGTGGAGTTGGTGGCATGTGAAACCCGCATGTGGAGCATTCGTTTGTGTGGGATGCTCTACCAGGTTCATTTCAGTCCTAGCCATTCAAAGGGCACTAAGCATAGAGCATGAAAACTGAGTTTCCTTGAGAGCTGCTTGGAAGCCTGATGGTGTGTGAAGTTAGTGAGCCAAATGGAGTTGTTCTCCCACAAGAACCACTCGGCTGATCCTTCTTCAATATGCCCTTCACCAACATGCAGTGTTTCCTTGATTGAATTAGCTCTCACACCAATATTTGCGTCTAGAGCCTTTGCATTGAGGGCTATCTGAAAACGGCTGTGGCGCTGAAGTTGCCTGTGAATGTGGAGTTGGTGGCATGTGAAACCTGCACGTGGAGCATTCGTTTGTGTGGGATGCTCTACCAGGTTCATTTCAGTCCTAGCCATACAAAGGGCACTAAGCATAGAGTGTGAAAACTGAGTTTCCTTGAGAGCTGCTTGGAAGCCTGATGGTGTGTGAAGTTAGTGAGCCAAATGGAGTTGTTCTCCCACAAGAACCACTCGGCTGATCCTTCTTCAATATGCCCTTCACCAACATGCAGTGTTTCCTTGATTGAATTAGCTCTCACACCAATATTTGCGTCTAGAGCCTTTGCATTGAGGGCTATCTGAAAACGGCTGTGGCGCTGAAGTTGCCTGTGAATGTGGAGTTGGTGGCATGTGAAACCCGTATGTGGAGCATTCGTTTGTGTGGGATGCTCTACCAGGTTCATTTCAGTCCTAGCCATACAAAGGGCACTAAGCATAGAGTGTGAAAACTGAGTTTCCTTGAGAGCTGCTTGGAAGCCTGATGGTGTGTAAAGTTAGTGAGCCAAATGGAGTTGTTCTCCCACAAGAACCACTCGGCTGATCCTTCTTCAATATGCCCTTCACCAACATGCAGTGTTTCCTTGATTGAATTAGCTCTCACACCAATATTTGCGTCTAGAGCCTTTGCATTGAGGGCTATCTGAAAACGGCTGTGGCGCTGAAGTTGCCTGTGAATGTGGAGTTGGTGGCATGTGAAACCCGCATGTGGAGCATTCGTTTGTGTGGGATGCTCTACCAGGTTCATTTCAGTGCTAGCCATACATAGGGCACTAAGCATAGAGTGTGAAAACTGAGTTTCCTTGAGAGCTGCTTGGAAGCGTGATGGTGTGTGAAGTTAGTGAGCCAAATGGAGTTGTTCTCCCACAAGAACCACTCGGCTGATCCTTCTTCAATATGCCCTTCACCAACATGCAGTGTTTCCTTGATTGAATTAGCTCTCACACCAATATTTGCGTCTAGAGCCTTTGCATTGAGGGCTATGTGAAAACGGCTGTGGCGCTGAAGTTGCCTGTGAATGTGGAGTTGGTGGCATGTGAAACCCGCATGTGGAGCATTCGTTTGTGTGGGATGCTCTACCAGGTTCATTCCTAGATAATGCACTCAAAGGGCACTAAGCATAGAGTGTGAAAACTGAGTTTCCTTGAGAGCTGCTTGGAAGCCTGATGGTGTGTGAAGTTAGTGAGCCAAATGGAGTTGTTCTCCCACAAGAACCACTCGGCTGATCCTTCTTCAATATGCCCTTCACCAACATGCAGTGTTTCCTTGATTGAATTAGCTCTCACACCAATATTTGCGTCTAGAGCCTTTGCATTGAGGGCTATCTGAAAACGGCTGTGGCGCTGAAGTTGCCTGTGAATGTGGAGTTGGTGGCATGTGAAACCCGCATGTGGAGCATTCGTTTGTGTGGGATGCTCTACCAGGTTCATTCCTAGATAATGCACTCAAAGGGCACTAAGCATAGAGTGTGAAAACTGAGTTTCCTTGAGAGCTGCTTGGAAGCCTGATGGTGTGTGAAGTTAGTGAGCCAAATGGAGTTGTTCTCCCACAAGAACCACTCGGCTGATCCTTCTTCAATATGCCCTTCACCAACATGCAGTGTTTCCTTGATTGAATTAGCTCTCACACCAATATTTGCGTCTAGAGCCTTTGCATTGAGGGCTATCTGAAAACGGCTGTGGCGCTGAAGTTGCCTGTGAATGTGGAGTTGGTGGCATGTGAAACCCGCATGTGGAGCATTCGTTTGTGTGGGATGCTCTACCAGGTTCATTCCTAGATAACGCACTCAAAGGGCACTAAGCATCAAGTGTGAAAACTGAGTTTCCTTGAGAGCTGTTTGGAAGCCTGATGGTGTGTGAAGTTAGTGAGCCAAATGGAGTTGTTCTCCCACAAGAACCACTCGGCTGATCCTTCTTCAATATGCCCTTCACCAACATGCAGTGTTTCCTTGATTGAATTAGCTCTCACACCAATATTTGCGTCTAGAGCCTTTGCATTGAGGGCTATCTGAAAACGGCTGTGGCGCTGAAGTTGCCTGTGAATGTGGAGTTGGTGGCATGTGAAACCCGCATGTGGAGCATTCGGTTGTGTGCGATGCTCTACCAGGTTCATTCCTAGATAATGCACGCAAAGGGCACTAAGCATAGAGTGTGAAAACTGAGTTTCCTTGAGAGCTGCTTGGAAGCCTGATGGTGTGTGAAGTTAGTGAGCCAAATGGAGTTGTTCTCCCACAAGAACCACTCGGCTGATCCTTCTTCAATATGCCCTTCACCAACATGCAGTGTTTCCTTGATTGAATTAGCTCTCACACCAATATTTGCGTCTAGAGCCTTTGCATTGAGGGCTATCTGAAAACGGCTGTGGCGCTGAAGTTGCCTGTGAATGTGGAGTTGGTGGCATGTGAAACCCGCATGTGGAGCATTCGTTTGTGTGGGATGCTCTACCAGGTTCATTCCTAGATAATGCACTCAAAGGGCACTAAGCATCGAGTGTGAAATCTGAGTTTCCTTGAGAGCTGTTTGGAAGCCTGATGGTGTGTGAAGTTAGTGAGCCAAATGGAGTTGTTCTCCCACAAGAACCACTCGGCTGATCCTTCTTCAATATGCCCTTCACCAACATGCAGTGTTTCCTTGATTGAATTAGCTCTCACACCAATATTTGCGTCTAGAGCCTTTGCATTGAGGGCTATCTGAAAACGGCTGTGGCGCTGAAGTTGCCTGTGAATGTGGAGTTGGTGGCATGTGAAACCCGCATGTGGAGCATTCGTTTGTGTGGGATGCTCTACCAGGTTCATTCCTAGATAATGCACGCAAAGGGCACTAAGCATAGAGTGTGAAAACTGAGTTTCCTTGAGAGCTGCTTGGAAGCCTGATGGTGTGTGAAGTTAGTGAGCCAAATGGAGTTGTTCTCCCACAAGAACCACTCGGCTGATCCTTCTTCAATATGCCCTTCACCAACATGCAGTGTTTCCTTGATTGAATTAGCTCTCACACCAATATTTGCGTCTAGAGCCTTTGCATTGAGGGCTATCTGAAAACGGCTGTGGCGCTGAAGTTGCCTGTGAATGTGGAGTTGGTGGCATGTGAAACCCGCATGTGGAGCATTCGTTTGTGTGGGATGCTCTACCAGGTTCATTCCTAGATAATGCACTCAAAGGGCACTAAGCATAGAGTGTGAAAACTGAGTTTCCTTGAGAGCTGTTTGGAAGCCTGATGGTGTGTGAAGTTAGTGAGCCAAATGGAGTTGTTCTCCCACAAGAACCACTCGGCTGATCCTTCTTCAATATGCCCTTCACCAACATGCAGTGTTTCCTTGATTGAATTAGCTCTCACACCAATATTTGCGTCTAGAGCCTTTGCATTGAGGGCTATCTGAAAACGGCTGTGGCGCTGAAGTTGCCTGTGAATGTGGAGTTGGTGGCATGTGAAACCCGCATGTGGAGCATTCGTTTGTGTGGGATGCTCTACCAGGTTCATTCCTAGATAATGCACTCAAAGGGCACTAAGCATAGAGTGTGAAAACTGAGTTTCCTTGAGAGCTGTTTGGAAGCCTGATGGTGTGTGAAGTTAGTGAGCCAAATGGAGTTGTTCTCCACAAGAACCACTCGGCTGATCCTTCTTCAATATGCCCTTCACCAACATGCAGTGTTTCCTTGATTGAATTAGCTCTCACACCAATATTTGCATCTAGAGCCTTTGCATTGAGGGCTATTTGAAAACGGCTGTGGCGCTGAAGTTGCCTGTGAATGTGGAGTTGGTGGCATGTGAAACCCGCATGTGGAGCATTCGTTTGTGTGGGATGCTCTACCAGGTTCATTCCTAGATAATGCACGCAAAGGGCACTAAGCATAGAGTGTGAAAACTGAGTTTCCTTGAGAGCTGCTTGGAAGCCTGATGGTGTGTGAAGTTAGTGAGCCAAATGGAGTTGTTCTCCCACAAGAACCACTCGGCTGATCCTTCTTCAATATGCCCTTCACCAACATGCAGTGTTTCCTTGATTGAATTAGCTCTCACACCAATATTTGCGTCTAGAGCCTTTGCATTGAGGGCTATCTGAAAACGGCTGTGGCGCTGAAGTTGCCTGTGAATGTGGAGTTGGTGGCATGTGAAACCCGCATGTGGAGCATTCGTTTGTGTGGGATGCTCTACCAGGTTCATTCCTAGATAATGCACGCAAAGGGCACTAAGCATAGAGTGTGAAAACTGAGTTTCCTTGAGAGCTGCTTGGAAGCCTGATGGTGTGTGAAGTTAGTGAGCCAAATGGAGTTGTTCTCCCACAAGAACCACTCGGCTGATCCTTCTTCAATATGCCCTTCACCAACATGCAGTGTTTCCTTGATTGAATTAGCTCTCACACCAATATTTGCGTCTAGAGCCTTTTCATTGAGGGCTATCTGAAAACGGCTGTGGCGCTGAAGTTGCCTGTGAATGTGGAGTTGGTGGCATGTGAAACCCGCACGTGGAGCATTCGTTTGTGTGGGATGCTCTACCAGGTTCATTTCAGTGCTAGCCATACAAAGGGCACTAAGCATAGAGTGTGAAAACTGAGTTTCCTTGAGAGCTGTTTGGAAGCCTGATGGTGTGTGAAGTTAGTGAGCCAAATGGAGTTGTTCTCCACAAGAACCACTCGGCTGATCCTTCTTCAATATGCCCTTCACCAACATGCAGTGTTTCCTTGATTGAATTAGCTCTCACACCAATATTTGCATCTAGAGCCTTTGCATTGAGGGCTATCTGAAAACGGCTGTGGCGCTGAAGTTGCCTGTGAATGTGGAGTTGGTGGCATGTGAAACCCGCATGTGGAGCATTCGTTTGTGTGGGATGCTCTACCAGGTTCATTCCTAGATAATGCACGCAAAGGGCACTAAGCATAGAGTGTGAAAACTGAGTTTCCTTGAGAGCTGCTTGGAAGCCTGATGGTGTGTGAAGTTAGTGAGCCAAATGGAGTTGTTCTCCCACAAGAACCACTCGGCTGATCCTTCTTCAATATGCCCTTCACCAACATGCAGTGTTTCCTTGATTGAATTAGCTCTCACACCAATATTTGCGTCTAGAGCCTTTGCATTGAGGGCTATCTGAAAACGGCTGTGGCGCTGAAGTTGCCTGTGAATGTGGAGTTGGTGGCATGTGAAACCCGCATGTGGAGCATTCGTTTGTGTGGGATGCTCTACCAGGTTCATTCCTAGATAATGCACGCAAAGGGCACTAAGCATAGAGTGTGAAAACTGAGTTTCCTTGAGAGCTGCTTGGAAGCCTGATGGTGTGTGAAGTTAGTGAGCCAAATGGAGTTGTTCTCCCACAAGAACCACTCGGCTGATCCTTCTTCAATATGCCCTTCACCAACATGCAGTGTTTCCTTGATTGAATTAGCTCTCACACCAATATTTGCATCTAGAGCCTTTCATTGAGGGCTATCTGAAAACGACTGTGGCGCTGAAGTTGCCTGTGAATGTGGAGTTGGTGGCATGTGAAACCCGCACGTGGAGCATTCGTTTGTGTGGGATGCTCTACCAGGTTCATTTCAGTGCTAGCCATACAAAGGGCACTAAGCATAGAGTGTGAAAACTGAGTTTCCTTGAGAGCTGTTTGGAAGCCTGATGGTGTGTGAAGTTAGTGAGCCAAATGGAGTTGTTCTCCCACAAGAACCACTCGGCTGATCCTTCTTCAATATGCCCTTCACCAACATGCAGTGTTTCCTTGATTGAATTAGCTCTCACACCAATATTTGCGTCTAGAGCCTTTGCATTGAGGGCTATCTGAAAACGGCTGTGGCGCTGAAGTTGCCTGTGAATGTGGAGTTGGTGCATGTGAAACCCGCATGTGGAGCATTCGTTTGTGTGGGATGCTCTACCAGGTTCATTTCAGTGCTAGCCATACAAAGGGCACCAAGCATAGAGTGTGAAAACTGAGTTTCCTTGAGAGCTGCTTGGAAGCCTGATGGTGTGTGAAGTTAGTGAGCCAAATGGAGTTGTTCTCCCACAAGAACCACTCGGCTGATCCTTCTTCAATATGCCCTTCACCAACATGCAGTGTTTCCTTGATTGAATTAGCTCTCACACCAATATTTGCATCTAGAGCCTTTGCATTGAGGGCTATCTGAAAACGGCTGTGGCGCTGAAGTTGCCTGTGAATGTGGAGTTGTGGCATGTGAAACCCGCATGTGGAGCATTCGTTTGTGTGGGATGCT
>NW_026700636.1:0-27362 GCF_030435755.1 Ochotona princeps
TAATGCAAAACTCTAGACGCAAATATTGGTGTGAGAGCTAATTCAATCAAGGAAACACTGCATGTTGGTGAAGGGCATACTGAAGAAGGATCAGCCGAGTGTTCTTGTGGGAGAACAACTCCATTTGGCTCACTAACTTCACACACCATCAGGCTTCCAAGCAGCTCTCAAGGAAACTCAGTTTTCACACTCTATGCTTAGTGCCCTTTGAGTGCATTATCTAGGAATGAACCTGGTAGAGCATCCCACACAAACGAATGCTCCACATGCGGGTTCACATGCCACCAACTCCACATTCACAGGCAACTTCAGCGCCACAGCCGTTTTCAGATAGCCCTCAATGCAAAGGAACTAGACACAAATATTGGTGTGAGAGCTAATTCAATCAAGGAAACACTGCATGTTGGTGAAGGGCATATTGAGGAAGGATCAGCCGAGTGGTTCTTGTGGAGAACAACTCCATTTGGCTCACTACTTCACACACCATCAGGCTTCCAAGCAGCTATCAAGGAAACTCAGTTTTCACACTCTATGCTTAGTGCCCTTTGAGTGCCTAGGACTGAAATGAAGCTTGGTGTGCATCCACACAAACGAATGCTCACATGCGGGTTTCACATGCCACCAACTCCACATTCACAGGCAACTTCAGCGCCACAGCCGTTTTCAGATAGCCCTCAATGCAAAGGCTCTAGACGCAAATATTGGTGTGAGAGCTAATTCAATCAGGGAAACACTGCATGTTGGTGAAGGGCATATTGAAGAAGGATCAGCCGAGTGGTTCTTGTGGAGAAACAACTCCATTTGGCTCACTAACTTCACACACCATCAGGCTTCCAAGCAGCTCTCAAGGAAACTCAGTTTTCACACTCTATGCTTAGTGCCCTTTGAGTGCATTATCTAGGAATGAACCTGGTACAGCATCCCACACAAACGAATGCTCCACATGCGGGTTTCATATGCCACCAACTCCACATTCACAGGCAACTTCAGCGCCACAGCCGTTTTCAGATAGCCCTCAATGCAAAGGCTCTAGACGCAAATATTGGTGTGAGAGCTAATTCAATCAAGGAAACACTGCATGTTGGTGAAGGGCATATTGAAGAAGGATCAGCCGAGTGGTTCTTGTGGGAGAACAAGTCCATTTGGCTCACTATCTTCACACACCATCAGGCTTCCAAGCAGCTCTCAAGGAAACTCAGTTTTCACACTCTATGCTTAGTGCCCTTTGAGTGCATTATCTAGGAATGAACCTGGTAGAGCATCCCACGCAAACGAATGCTCCACATGCGGGGTTCACATGCCACCAACTCCACATTCACAGGCAACTTCAGCGCCACAGCCGTTTTCAGATAGCGCTCAATGCAAAGGCTCTAGACGCAAATATTGGTGTGAGAGCTAATTCAATCAGGGAAACACTGCATGTTGGTGAAGGGCATATTGAAGAAGGATCAGCCGAGTGGTTCTTGTGGGAGAACAACTCCATTTGGCTCACTAACTTCACACACCATCAGGCTTCCAAGCAGCTCTCAAGGAAACTCAGTTTTCACACTCTATGCTTAGTGCCCTTTGAGTGATTAAGACTGAAATGAAGCTTGGTGAGCATCCCACACAAACGAATGCTCCACATGCAGGTTTCACATGCCACCAACTCCACATTCACAGGCAACTTCAGCGCCACAAACATTTTCAGATAGCCCTCAATGCCAAGGCTCTAGACGCAAATATTGGTGTGAGAGCTAATTCAATCAAGGAAACACTGCATGTTGGTGAAGGGCATATTGAAGAAGGATCAGCCGAGTGGTTCTTGTGGGAGAACAACTCCATTTGGCTCACTAACTTCACACACCATCAGGCTTCCAAGCAGCTCTCAAGGAAACTCAGTTTTCACACTCTATGCTTAGTGTCCTTTGAGTGATTAAGACTGAAATGAAGCTTGGTGAGCATCCCACACAAACGAATGCTCCACATGCGGGTTTCACATGCCACCAACTCCACATTCACAGGCAAATTCAGCGCCACAGCCATTTTCAGATAGCCCTCAATGCAAAACTCTAGACGCAAATATTGGTGTGAGAGCTAATTCAATCAAGGAAACACTGCATGTTGGTGAAGGGCATACTTAAGAAGGATCAGCCAAGTGGTTCTTGTGGGAGAACAACTCCATTTGGCTCACTAACTTCACACACCATCAGGCTTCCAAGCAGCTCTCAAGGAAACTCAGTTTTCACGCTCTATGCTTAGTGCCCTTTGAGTGCCTAGGACTGATATGAAGCTTGGTGAGCATCCCACACAAACGAATGCTCCACATGCGGGGTTCACATGCCACCAACTCCACATTCACAGGCAACTTCAGCGCCACAGCCGTTTTCAGATAGCCCTCAATGCAAAGGCTCTAGACGCAAATATTGGTGTGAGAGCTAATTCAATCAAGGAAACACTGCATGTTGGTGAAGGGCATATTGAAGAAGTATCAGCCGAGTGGTTCTTGTGGGAGAACAACTCCATTTGGCTCACTAACTTCACACACCATCAGGCTTCCAAGCAGCTCTCAAGGAAACTCAGTTTTCACACTCTATGCTTAGTGTCCTTTGAGTGATTAAGACTGAAATGAAGCTTGGTGAGCATCCCACACAAATGAATGCTCCACATGCGGGTTTCACATGCCACCAACTCCACATTCACAGGCAAATTCAGCGCCACAGCCATTTTCAGATAGCCCTCAATGCAAAACTCTAGACGCAAATATTGGTGTGAGAGCTAATTCAATCAAGGAAACACTGCATGTTGGTGAAGGGCATACTGAAGAAGGATCAGCCGAGTGGTTCTTGTGGGAGAACAACTCCATTTGGCTCACTAACTTCACACACCATCAGGCTTCCAAGCAGCTCTCAAGGAAACTCAGTTTTCACACTCTATGCGTAGTGTCCTTTGAGTGTCTAGGACTGAAATGAAGCTTGGAGAGCATCCCACACAAACGAATGCTCCATATGCCAGTTTCACATGCCACCAACTCCACATTCACAGGCAAATTCAGCGCCACAGCCATTTTCAGATAGCCCTCAATGCAAAGGCTCTAGATGCAAATATTGGTGTGAGAGCTAATTCAATCAAGGAAACACTGCATGTTGGTGAAGGGCATATTGAAGAAGGCTCAGCCGAGTGGTTCTTGTGGGAGAACAACTCCATTTGGCTCACTAACTTCACACACCATCAGGCTTCCAAGCAGCTCTCAAGGAAACTCAGTTTTCACACTCTATGCTTAGTGTCCTTTGAGTGATTAAGACTGAAATGAAGCTTGGTGAGCATCCCACACAAATGAATGCTCCACATGCGGGTTTCACATGCCACCAACTCCACATTCACAGGCAAATTCAGCGCCACAGCCATTTTCAGATAGCCCTAAATGCAAAACTCTAGAAGCAAATATTGGTGTGAGAGCTAATTCAATCAAGGAAACACTGCATGTTGGTGAAGGGCATACTGAAGAAGGATCAACCGAGTGGTTCTTGTGGGAGAACAACTCCATTTGGCTCACTAACTTCACACACCATCAGGCTTCCAAGCAGCTCTCAAGGAAACTCAGTTTTCACACTCTATGCTTAGTGCCCTTTGAGTGATTAAGACTGAAATGAAGCTTGGTGAGCATCCCACACAAATGAATGCTCCACATGCGGGTTTCACATGCCACCAACTCCACATTCACAGGCAAATTCAGCGCCACAGCCATTTTCAGATAGCCCTAAATGCAAAACTCTAGACGCAAATATTGGTGTGAGAGCTAATTCAATCAAGGAAACACTGCATGTTGGTGAAGGGCATACTGAAGAAGGATCAGCCGAGTGGTTCTTGTGGGAGAACAACTCCATTTGGCTCACTAACTTCACACACCATCAGGCTTCCAAGCAGCTCTCAAGGAAACTCAGTTTTCACACTCTATGCTTAGTGCCCTTTGAGTGCATTATCTAGGAATGAACCTGGTAGAGCATCCCACACAAACGAATGCTCCACATGCGGGTTTCACATGCCACCAACTCCACATTCACAGGCAACTTCAGCGCCACAGCCGTTTTCACATAGCCCTCAATGCAAAGGCTCTAGACGCAAATATTGGTGTGAGAGCTAATTCAATCAAGGAAACACTGCATGTTGGTGAAGGGCATATTGAAGAAGGATCAGCCGAGTGGTTCTTGTGGGAGAACAACTCCATTTGGCTCACTAACTTCACACACCATCAGGCTTCCAAGCAGCTCTCAAGGAAACTCAGTTTTCACACTCTATGCTTAGTGCCCTTTGAGTGATTAAGACTGAAATGAAGCTTGGTGTGCATCCCACACAAACGAATGCTCCACATGCGGGTTTCACATGCCACCAACTCCACATTCACAGGCAACTTCAGCGCCACAGCCGTTTTCAGATAGCCCTCAATGCAAAGGCTCTAGACGCAAATATTGGTGTGAGAGCTAATTCAATCAAGGAAACACTGCATGTTGGTGAAGGGCATATTGAAGAAGGATCAGCCGAGTGGTTCTTGTGGGAGAACAACTCCATTTGGCTCACTAACTTCACACACCATCAGGCTTCCAAGCAGCTCTCAAGGAAACTCAGTTTTCACACTCTATGCTTAGTGCCCTTTGAGTGCATTATCTAGGAAAGAACCTGGTACAGCATCCCACACAAACGAATGCTCCACATGCGGGTTTCATATGCCACCAACTCCACATTCACAGGCAACTTCAGCGCCACAGCCGTTTTCAGATAGCCCTCAATGCAAAGGCTCTAGACGCAAATATTGGTGTGAGAGCTAATTCAATCAAGGAAACACTGCATGTTGGTGAAGGGCATATTGAAGAAGGATCAGCCGAGTGGTTCTTGTGGGAGAACAACTCCATTTGGCTCACTATCTTCACACACCATCAGGCTTCCAAGCAGCTCTCAAGGAAACTCAGTTTTCACACTCTATGCTTAGTGCCCTTTGAGTGATTAAGACTGAAATGAAGCTTGGTGAGCATCCCACACAAACGAATGCTCCACATGCGGGTTTCACATGCCACCAACTCCACATTCACAGGCAACTTCAGCGCCACAGCCGTTTTCAGATAGCCCTCAATGCAAAGTTCTAGATGCAAATATTGGTGTGAGAGCTAATTCAATCAAGGAAACACTGCATGTTGGTGAAGGGCATATTGAAGAAGGATCAGCCGAGTGGTTCTTGTGGGAGAACAACTCCATTTGGCTCACTAACTTCACACACCATCAGGCTTCCAAGCAGCTCTCAAGGAAACTCAGTTTTCACACTCTATGCTTAGTGTCCTTTGAGTGATTAAGACTGAAATGAAACTTGGTGAGCATCCCACACAAATGAATGCTCCACTTGCCAGTTTCACATGCCACCAACTCCACATTCACAGGCAACTTCAGCGCCACAGCCGTTTTCAGATAGCCCTCAATGCAAAGGCTCTAGATGCAAATATTGGTGTGAGAGCTAATTCAATCAAGGAAACACTGCATGTTGGTGAAGGGCATATTGAAGAAGGATCAGCCGAGTGGTTCTTGTGGGAGAACAACTCCATTTGGCTCACTATCTTCACACACCATCAGGCTTCCAAGCAGCTCTCAAGGAAACTCAGTTTTCACACTCTATGCTTAGTGCCCTCTGAGTGCATTATCTAGGAATGAACCTGGTAGAGCATCCCACGCAAACGAATGCTCCACATGCGGGGTTCACATGCCACCAACTCCACATTCACAGGCAACTTCAGCGCCACAGCCGTTTTCAGATAGCCCTCAATGCAAAGGCTCTAGACGCAAATATTGGTGTGAGAGCTAATTCAATCAGGGAAACACTGCATGTTGGTGAAGGGCATATTGAAGAAGGATCAGCCGAGTGGTTCTTGTGGGAGAACAACTCCATTTGGCTCACTAACTTCACACACCATCAGGCTTCCAAGCAGCTCTCAAGGAAACTCAGTTTTCACACTCTATGCTTAGTGCCCTTTGAGTGATTAAGACTGAAATGAAGCTTGGTGAGCATCCCACACAAACGAATGCTCCACATGCAGGTTTCACATGCCACCAACTCCACATTCACAGGCAACTTCAGCGCCACAGCCATTTTCAGATAGCCCTCAATGCCAAGGCTCTGGACGCAAATATTGGTGTGAGAGCTAATTCAATCAAGGAAACACTGCATGTTGGTGAAGGGCATATTGAAGAAGGATCAGCCGAGTGGTTCTTGTGGGAGAACAACTCCATTTGGCTCACTAACTTCACACACCATCAGGCTTCCAAGCAGCTCTCAAGGAAACTCAGTTTTCACACTCTATGCTTAGTGTCCTTTGAGTGATTAAGACTGAAATGAAGCTTGGTGAGCATCCCACACAAACGAATGCTCCACATGCGGGTTTCACATGCCACCAACTCCACATTCACAGGCAAATTCAGCGCCACAGCCATTTTCAGATAGCCCTCAATGCAAAACTCTAGACGCAAATATTGGTGTGAGAGCTAATTCAATCAAGGAAACACTGCATGTTGGTGAAGGGCATACTTAAGAAGGATCAGCCAAGTGGTTCTTGTGGGAGAACAACTCCATTTGGCTCACTAACTTCACACACCATCAGGCTTCCAAGCAGCTCTCAAGGAAACTCAGTTTTCACACTCTATGCTTAGTGCCCTTTGAGTGCCTAGGACTGAAATGAAGCTTGGTGTGCATGCCGCACAAACGAATGCTCCACATGCGGGTTTCACATGCCACCAACTCCACATTCACAGGCAACTTCAGCGCCACAGCCGTTTTCAGATAGCCCTCAATGCAAAGGCTCTAGACGCAGATATTGGTGTGAGAGCTAATTCAATCAAGGAAACACTGCATGTTGGTGAAGGGCATATTGAAGAAGGATCAGCCGAGTGGTTCTTGTGGGAGAACAACTCCATTTGGCTCACTAACTTCACACACCATCAGGCTTCCAAGCAGCTCTCAAGGAAACTCAGTTTTCACACTCTATGCTTAGTGCCCTTTGAGTGCATTATCTAGGAATGAACCTGGTGAGCATCCCACGCAAACCAATGCTCCACATGCGGGGTTCACATGCCACCAACTCCACATTCACAGGCAACTTCAGCGCCACAGCCGTTTTCAGATAGCCCTCAATGCAAAGGCTCTAGACGCAAATATTGGTGTGAGAGCTAATTCAATCAGGGAAACACTGCATGTTGGTGAAGGGCATATTGAAGAAGGATCAGCCGAGTGGTTCTTGTGGGAGAACAACTCCATTTGGCTCACTAACTTCACACACCATCAGGCTTCCAAGCAGCTCTCAAGGAAACTCAGTTTTCACACTCTATGCTTAGTGCCCTTTGAGTGCATTATCTAGGAATGAACCTGGTAGAGCATCCCACACAAACGAATGCTCCACATGCGGGTTTCACATGCCACCAACTCCACATTCACAGGCAACTTCAGCGTCACAGCCATTTTCAGATAGCCCTCAATGCCAAGGCTCTAGAGGCAAATATTGGTGTGAGAGCTAATTCAATCAAGGAAACACTGCATGTTGGTGAAGGGCATATTGAAGAAGGATCAGCCGAGTGGTTCTTGTGGGAGAACAACTCCATTTGGCTCACTAACTTCACACACCATCAGGCTTCCAAGCAGCTCTCAAGGAAACTCAGTTTTCACACTCTATGCTTAGTGCCCTTTGAGTGCCTAGGACTGAAATGAAGCTTGGTGAGCATCCCACACAAACGAATGCTCCACATGCGGGTTGCACATGCCACCAACTCCACATTCACAGGCAACTTCAGCGCCATAGCCATTTTCAGATAGCCCTGAATGCAAAGGCTCTAGACGCAAATATTGGTGTGAGAGCTAATTCAATCAAGGAAACACTGCATGTTGGTGAAGGGCATATTGAAGAAGGCTCAGCCGAGTGGTTCTTGTGGGAGAACAACTCCATTTGGCTCACTAACTTCACACACCATCAGGCTTCCAAGCAGCTCTCAAGGAAACTCAGTTTTCACACTCTATGCTTAGTGCCCTTTGAGTGCCTAGGACTGAAATGAAGCTTGGTGAACATCCCACACAAACGAATGCTCCACATGCGGGTTGCACATGCCACCAACTCCACATTCACAGGCAACTTCAGCGCCACAGCCGTTTTCAGATAGCCCTCAATGCAAAGGCTCTAGACTCAAATATTGGTGTGAGAGCTAATTCAATCAAGGAAACACTGCATGTTGGTGAAGGGCATATTGAAGAAGGATCAGCCGAGTGGTTCTTGTGGGAGAACAACTCCATTTGGCTCACTAACTTCACACACCATCAGGCTTCCAAGCAGCTCTCAAGGAAACTCAGTTTTCACACTCTATGCGTAGTGCCCTTTGAGTGCATTATCTAGAAATGAACCTGGCAGAGCATCCCACACAAACGAATGCTCCACATGCGCGGTTCACATGCCACCAACTCCACATTCTCAGGCAACTTCAGCGTCACAAACATTTTCAGATAACCCTCAATGCAAAACTCTAGACGCAAATATTGGTGTGAGAGCTAATTCAATCAAGGAAACACTGCATGTTGGTGAAGGGCATACTGAAGAAGGCTCAGCCGAGTGGTTCTTGTGGGAGAACAACTCCATTTGGCTCACTAACTTCACACACCATCAGGCTTCCAAGCAGCTCTCAAGGAAACTCAGTTTTCACACTCTATGCTTAGTGCCCTTTGAGTGATTAAGACTGAAATGAAGCTTGGTGAGCATCCCACACAAACGAATGCTCCACATGCGGGTTGCACATGCCACCAACTCCACATTCTCAGGCAACTTCAGCGCCACAAACATTTTCAGATAGCCCTCAATGCAAAGGCTCTAGACGCAAATATTGGTGTGAGAGCTAATTCAATCAAGGAAACACTGCATGTTGGTGAAGGGCATATTGAAGAAGGATCAGCCGAGTGGTTCTTGTGGGAGAACAACTCCATTTGGCTCACTAACTTCACACACCATCAGGCTTCCAAGCAGCTCTCAAGGAAACTCAGTTTTCACACTCTATGCTTAGTGCCCTTTGAGTGCCTAGGACTGAAATGAAGCTTGGTGAGCATCCCACACAAACGAATGCTCCACATGCGGGTTGCACATGCCACCAACTACACATTCACAGGCAACTTCAGCGCCACAGCCGTTTTCAGATAGCCCTCAATGCAAAGGCTCTGGACGCAAATATTGGTGTGAGAGCTAATTCAATCAAGGAAACACTGCATGTTGGTGAAGGGCATACTGAAGAAGGATCAGCCGAGTGGTTCTTGTGGGAGAACAACTCCATTTGGCTCACTAACTTCACACACCATCAGGCTTCCAAGCAGCTCTCAAGGAAACTCAGTTCTCACACTCTATGCTTAGTGCCCTTTGAGTTCATTATCTAGGAATGAACCTGGCAGAGCATCCCACACAAACGAATGCTCCACATGAGGGTTTCAAATGCCACCAACTCCACATTCACAGGCAAATTCAGCGCCACAGCCGTTTTCAGATAGCCCTCAATGCAAAGGCTCTGGACGCAAATATTGGTGTGAGAGCTAATTCAATCAAGGAAACACTGCATGTTGGTGAAGGGCATATTGAAGAAGGATCAGCTGAGTGGTTCTTGTGGGAGAACAACTCCATTTGGCTCACTAACTTCACACACCATCAGGCTTCCAAGCAGCTCTCAAGGAAACTCAGTTTTCACACTCTATGCTTAGTGCCCTTTGAGTGCATTACCTAGGAATGAACCTGGTAGAGCATCCCACACAAACGAATGCTCCACATGCGGGTTTCACATGCCACCAACTCCACATTCACAGGCAAATTCAGTGCCACAGCCATTTTCAGATAGCCCTGAATGCAAAGGCTCTAGACGCAAATATTGGTGTGAGAGCTAATTCAATCAAGGAAACACTGCATGTTGGTGAAGGGCATATTGAAGAAGGATCAGCCGAGTGGTTCTTGTGGGAGAACAACTCCATTTGGCTCACTAACTTCACACACCATCAGGCTTCCAAGCAGCTCTCAAGGAAACTCAGTTTTCACACTCTATGCTTAGTGCCCTTTGAGTGCCTAGGACTGAAATGAAGCTTGGTGAGCATCCCACACAAACGAATGCTCCACATGCGGGTTGCACATGACACCAACTCCACATTCTCAGGCAACTTCAGCGCCACAGACATTTTCAGAGAGCCCTCAATGCAAAACTCTAGACGCAAATATTGGTGTGAGAGCTAATTCAATCAAGGAAACACTGCATGTTGGTGAAGGGCATACTGAAGAAGGATCAGCCGAGTGGTTCTTTTGGGAGAACAACTCCATTTGGCTCACTAACTTCACACACCATCAGGCTTCCAAGCAGCTCTCAAGGAAACTCGGTTTTCACACTGTATGCTTAGTGCCCTTTGAGTGCATTATCTAGGAATGAACCTGGTAGAGCATCCCACACAAACGAATGCTCCACATGCGGGTTTCACATGCCACCAACTCCACATTCACAGGCAACTTCAGCGCCACAGCCGTTTTCAGATAGCCCTCAATGCAAAGGCTCTAGACGCAAATATTGGTGTGAGAGCTAATTCAATCAAGGAAACACTGCATGTTGGTGAAGGGCATATTGAAGAAGGATCAGCTGAGTGGTTCTTGTGGGAGAACAACTCCATTTGGCTCACTAACTTCACACACCATCAGGCTTCCAAGCAGCTCTCAAGGAAACTCAGTTTTCACAGTCTATGCTTAGTGCCCTTTGAGTGCATTATCTAGGAATGAACCTGGCAGAGCATCCCACACAAACGAATGCTCCACATGCGGGTTTCACATGCCACCAACTCCACATTCACAGGCAACTTCAGCGCCACAGCTGTTTTCAGATAGCCCTCAATGCAAAGGCTCTAGACGCAAATATTGGTGTGAGAGCTAATTCAATCAGGGAAACACTGCATGTTGGTGAAGGGCATATTGAAGAAGGATCAGCCGAGTGGTTCTTGTGGGAGAACAACTCCATTTGGCTCACTAACTTCACACACCATCAGGCTTCCAAGCAGCTCTCAAGGAAACTCAGTTTTCACACTCTATGCTTAGTGCGCTTTGAGTGCCTAGGACTGAAATGAAGCTTGGTGAGCATCCCACACAAACGAATGCTCCACATGCGGGTTTCACATGCCACCAACTACACATTCACAGGCAACTTCAGCGCCACAAACATTTTCAGATAGCCCTCAATGCCAAGGCTCTAGACGCAAATATTGGTGTGAGAGCTAATTCAATCAAGGAAACACTGCATGTTGGTGAAGGGCATACTGAAGAAGGATCAGCCGAGTGGTTCTTGTGGGAGAACAACTCCATTTGGCTCACTAACTTCACACACCATCAGGCTTCCAAGCAGCTCTCAAGGAAACTCAGTTCTCACACTCTATGCTTAGTGCCCTTTGAGTTCATTATCTAGGAATGAACCTGGCAGAGCATCCCACACAAACGAATGCTCCACATGCGGGTTTCACATGCCACCAACTCCACATTCACAGGCAAATTCAGCGCCACAGCCGTTTTCAGATAGCCCTCAATGCAAAGGCTCTGGACGCAAATATTGGTGTGAGAGCTAATTCAATCAAGGAAACACTGCATGTTGGTGAAGGGCATATTGAAGAAGGATCAGCCGAGTGGTTCTTGTGGGAGAACAACTCCATTTGGCTCACTAACTTCACACACCATCAGGCTTCCAAGCAGCTCTCAAGGAAACTCAGTTTTCACACTCTATGCTTAGTGACCTTTGAGTGCCTAGGACTGAAATGAAGCTTGGTGAGCATCCCACACAAACGAATGCTCCACATGCGGGTTGCACATGACACCAACTCCACATTCACAGGCAACTTCAGCGCCACAGACATTTTCAGATAGCCCTCAATGCAAAGGCTCTAGATGCAAATATTGGTGTGAGAGCTAATTCAATCAAGGAAACACTGCATGTTGGTGAAGGGCATATTGAAGAAGGCTCAGCCGAGTGGTTCTTGTGGGAGAACAACTCCATTTGGCTCACTAACTTCACACACCATCAGGCTTCCAAGCAGCTCTCAAGGAAACTCAGTTTTCACACTCTATGCTTAGTGCCCTTTGAGTGCATTATCTAGGAATGAACCTGGTAGAGCATCCCACACAAACGAATGCTCCACATGCGGGTTTCACATGCCACCAACTCCACATTCACAGGCAACTTCAGCGCCACAGCCGTTTTCAGATAGCCCTCAATGCAAAGGCTCTAGACGCAAATATTGGTGTGAGAGCTAATTCAATCAAGGAAACACTGCATGTTGGTGAAGGGCATATTGAAGAAGGATCAGCCGAGTGGTTCTTGTGGGAGAACAACTCCATTTGGCTCACTAACTTCACACACCATCAGGCTTCCAAGCAGCTCTCAAGGAAACTCAGTTTTCACACTCTATGCTTAGTGCCCTTTGAGTGATTAAGACTGAAATGAAGCTTGGTGAGCATCCCACACAAACGAATGCTCCACATGCGGGTTTCACATGCCACCAACTCCACATTCACAGGCAACTTCAGCGCCACAGACATTTTCAGATAGCCCTCAATGCAAAGGCTCTAGACGCAAATATTGGTGTGAGAGCTAATTCAATCAAGGAAACACTGCATGTTGGTGAAGGGCATATTGAAGAAGGATCAGCCGAGTGGTTCTTGTGGGAGAACAACTCCATTTGGCACACTAACTTCACACACCATCAGGCTTCCAAGCAGCTCTCAAGGAAACTCAGTTTTCACAGTCTATGCTTAGTGCCCTTTGAGTGCATTATCTAGGAATGAACCTGGTAGAGCATCCCACACAAACGAATGATCCACATGCGGGTTTCACATGCCACCAACGCCACATTCTCAGGCAACTTCAGCGCCACAGCCATTTTCAGATAGCCCTCAATGCAAAGGCTCTAGATGCAAATATTGGTGTGCGAGCTGATTCAATTAAGGAAACATTGCATGTTGGTGAAGGGCATATTGAAGAAGGATCAGCCGAGTGGTTCTTGTGGGAGAACAACTCCATTTGGCTCACTAACTTCACACACCATCAGGCTTGCAAGCAGCTCGCAAGGAAACTCAGTTTTCACACTCTATGCTTAGTGCCCTTTGAGTGCCTAGGACTGAAATGAAGCTTGGTGAGCATCCCACACAAACGAATGCTACACATGCGGGTTTCACATGCCACCAACTCCACATTCACAGGCAACTTCAGCGCCACAGCCATTTTCAGATAGCCCTCAATGCAAAGGCTCTAGACGCAAATATTGGTGTGAGAGCCAATTCAATCAAGGAAACACTGCATGTTGGTGAAGGGCATATTGAAGAAGGATCAGCCGAGTGGTTCTTGTGGGAGAACAACTCCATTTGGCTCACTAACTTCACACACCATCAAGCTTCCAAGCAGCTCTCAAGGAAACTCAGTTTTCACACTCTATGCTTAGTGCCCTTTGAGTGCATTACCTAGGAATGAACCTGGTAGAGAATCCCACACAAACGAATGCTCCACATGCGCGTTTCACATGCCACCAACTCCACATTCACAGGCAACTTCAGCGCCACAGCCGTTTTCAGATAGCCCTCAATGCAAAAGCTCTAGACGCAAATATTGGTGTGAGAGCTAATTCAATCAAGGAAACACTGCATGTTGGTGAAGGGCATATTGAAGAAGGATCAGCCGAGTGGTTCTTGTGGGAGAACAACTCCATTTGACTCACTAACTTCACACACCATCAGGCTTGCAAGCAGCTCGCAAGGAAACTCAGTTTTCACACTCTATGCTTAGTGCCCTTTGAGTGCATTACCTAGGAATGAACCTGGTACAGCATCCCACACAAACGAATGCTCCACATGCGGGTTTCACATGCCACCAACTCCACATTCACAGGCAACTTCAGCGCCACAGCCGTTTTCAGATAGCCCTCAATGCAAAGGCTCTAGACGCAAATATTGGTGTGAGAGCTAATTCAATCAAGGAAACACTGCATGTTGGTGAAGGGCATATTGAAGAAGGATCAGCCGAGTGGTTCTTGTGGGAGAACAACTCCATTTGGCTCACTAACTTCACACACCATCAGGCTTCCAAGCAGCTCTCAAGGAAACTCAGTTTTCACACTCTATGCTTAGTGCCCTTTGAGTGCCTAGGACTGAAATGAAGCTTGGTGAGCATCCCACACAAACGAATGCTCCACATGCGGGGTTCACATGCCACCAACTCCACATTCACAGGCAACTTCAGCGCCACAGCCATTTTCAGATAGCCCTCAATGCAAAGCTCTAGACGCAAATATTGGTGTGAGAGCTAATTCAATCAAGGAAACACTGCATGTTGGTGAAGGGCATATTGAAGAAGGATCAGCCGAGTGGTTCTTGTGGGAGAACAACTCCATTTGGCTCACTAACTTCACACACCATCAGGCTTCCAAGCAGCTCTCAAGGAAACTCAGTCTTCACACTCTATGCTTAGTGCCCTTTGAGTGCATTGTCTAGGAATGAACCTGGTAGAGCATCCCACACAAACGAATGCTCCACATGCCACCAACTCCACATTCACAGGCAACTTCAGCGCCACAGCCGTTTTCAGATAGCCCTCAATGCAAAGGCTCTAGACGCAAATATTGGTGTGAGAGCTAATTCAATCAAGGAAACACTGCATGTTGGTGAAGGGCATATTGAAGAAGGATCAGCCGAGTGGTTCTTGTGGCAGAACAACTCCATTTGGCTCACTAACTTCACACACCATCAGGCTTCCAAGCAGCTCTCAAGGAAACTCAGTTTTCACAGTCTATGCTTAGTGCCCTTTGAGTGCATTATCTAGGAATGAACCTGGTAGAGCATCCCACACAAACGAATGATCCACATGCGGGTTTCACATGCCACCAACGCCACATTCTCAGGCAACTTCAGCGCCACAGCCATTTTCAGATAGCCCTCAATGCAAAGGCTCTAGACGCAAATATTGGTGTGCGAGCTGATTCAATTAAGGAAACATTGCATGTTGGTGAAGGGCATATTGAAGAAGGATCAGCCGAGTGGTTCTTGTGGGAGAACAACTCCATTTGGCTCACTAACTTCACACACCATCAGGCTTCCAAGCAGCTCTCAAGGAAACTCAGTTTTCACACTCTATGCTTAGTGCCCTTTGAGTGCCTAGGACTGAAATGAAGCTTGGTGAGCATCCCACACAAACGAATGCTCCACATGCGGGTTTCACATGCCACCAACTCCACATTCACAGGCAACTTCAGCGCCACAGCCGTTTTCAGATAGCCCTCAATGCAAAGGCTCTAGACGCAAATATTGGAGTGAGAGCTAATTCAATCAAGGAAACACTGCATGTTGGTGAAGGGCATATTGAAGAAGGATCAGCCGAGTGGTTCTTGTGGGAGAACAACTCCATTTGGCTCACTAACTTCACACACCATCAGGCTTCCAAGCAGCTCTCAAGGAAACTCAGTTTTCACACTCTATGCTTAGTGCCCTTTGAGTGCATTACCTAGGAATGAACCTGGTAGAGCATCCCACACAAACGAATGCTCCACATGCGGGTTTCACATGCCACCAACTCCACATTCACAGGCAACTTCTGCGCCACAGCCATTTTCAGATAGCCCTCAATGCAAAGGCTCTAGACGCAAATATTGGTGTGAGAGCTAATTCAATCAAGGAAACACTGCATGTTGGTGAAGGGCATATTGAAGAAGGATCAGCCGAGTGGTTCTTGAGGGAAAACAACTCCATTTGGCTCACTAACTTCACACACCATCAGGCTTCCAAGCAGCTCTCAAGGAAACTCAGTTTTCACACTCTATGCTTAGTGTCCTTGGAGTGTCTAGGACTGAAATGAAGCTTGGAGAGCATTCCACACAAACGAATGCTCCATATGCCAGTTTCACATGCCACCAACTCCACATTCACAGGCAACTTCAGCGCCACAGCCGTTTTCAGATAGCCCTCAATGCAAAGGCTCTAGACGCAAATATTGGTGTGAGAGCTAATTCAATCAAGGAAACACTGCATGTTGGTGAAGGGCATATTGAAGAAGGATCAGCCGAGTGGTTCTTGTGGGAGAACAACTCCATTTGGCTCACTAACGTCACACACCATCAAGCTTTCAAGCAGCTCTCAAGGAAACTCAGTTTTCACACTCAATGCTTAGTGACCTTTGAGTGCATTACCTAGGAATGAACCTGGTAGAGGATCCCACACAAACGAATGCTCCACATGCGGGTTTCACATGCCACCAACTCCACATTCACAGGCAACTTCAGCGCCACAGCCATTTTCAGATAGCCCTCAATGCAAAGCTCTAGACGCAAATATTGGTGTGAGAGCTAATTCAATCAAGGAAACACTGCATGTTGGTGAAGGGCATATTGAAGAAGGATCAGCCGAGTGGTTCTTGTGGGAGAACAACTCCATTTGGCTCACTAACTTCACACACCATCAGGCTTCCAAGCAGCTCTCAAGGAAACTCAGTCTTCACACTCTATGCTTAGTGCCCTTTGAGTGCATTGTCTAGGAATGAACCTGGTAGAGCATCCCACACAAACGAATGCTCCACATGCCACCAACTCCACATTCACAGGCAACTTCAGCGCCACAGCCGTTTTCAGATAGCCCTCAATGCAAAGGCTCTAGACGCAAATATTGGTGTGAGAGCTAATTCAATCAAGGAAACACTGCATGTTGGTGAAGGGCATATTGAAGAAGGATCAGCCGAGTGGTTCTTGTGGCAGAACAACTCCATTTGGCTCACTAACTTCACACACCATCAGGCTTCCAAGCAGCTCTCAAGGAAACTCAGTTTTCACAGTCTATGCTTAGTGCCCTTTGAGTGCATTATCTAGGAATGAACCTGGTAGAGCATCCCACACAAACGAATGATCCACATGCGGGTTTCACATGCCACCAACGCCACATTCTCAGGCAACTTCAGCGCCACAGCCATTTTCAGATAGCCCTCAATGCAAAGGCTCTAGACGCAAATATTGGTGTGCGAGCTGATTCAATTAAGGAAACATTGCATGTTGGTGAAGGGCATATTGAAGAAGGATCAGCCGAGTGGTTCTTGTGGGAGAACAACTCCATTTGGCTCACTAACTTCACACACCATCAGGCTTGCAAGCAGCTCGCAAGGAAACTCAGTTTTCACACTCTATGCTTAGTGCCCTTTGAGTGCCTAGGACTGAAATGAAGCTTGGTGAGCATCCCACACAAACGAATGCTACACATGCGGGTTTCACATGCCACCAACTCCACATTCACAGGCAACTTCAGCGCCACAGCCATTTTCAGATAGCCCTCAATGCAAAGGCTCTAGACGCAAATATTGGTGTGAGAGCCAATTCAATCAAGGAAACACTGCATGTTGCTGAAGGGCATATTGAAGAAGGATCAGCCGAGTGGTTCTTGTGGGAGAACAACTCCATTTGGCTCACTAACTTCACACACCATCAGGCTTCCAAGCAGCTCTCAAGGAAACTCAGTTTTCACACTCTATGCTTAGTGCCCTTTGAGTGCATTACCTAGGAATGAACCTGGTAGAGAATCCCACACAAACGAATGCTCCACATGCGCGTTTCACATGCCACCAACTCCACATTCACAGGCAACTTCAGCGCCACAGCCGTTTTCAGATAGCCCTCAATGCAAAGGCTCTAGACGCAAATATTGGTGTGAGAGCTAATTCAATCAAGGAAACACTGCATGTTGGTGAAGGGCATATTGAAGAAGGATCAGCCGAGTGGTTCTTGTGGGAGAACAACTCCATTTGGCTCACTAACTTCACACACCATCAGGCTTCCAAGCAGCTCTCAAGGAAACTCAGTTTTCACACTCTATGCTTAGTGCCCTTTGAGTGCCTAGGACTGAAATGAAGCTTGGTGAGCATCCCACACAAACGAATGCTCCACATGCGGGGTTCACATGCCACCAACTCCACATTCACAGGCAACTTCAGCGCCACAGCCATTTTCAGATAGCCCTCAATGCAAAGCTCTAGACGCAAATATTGGTGTGAGAGCTAATTCAATCAAGGAAACACTGCATGTTGGTGAAGGGCATATTGAAGAAGGATCAGCCGAGTGGTTCTTGTGGGAGAACAACTCCATTTGGCTCACTAACTTCACACACCATCAGGCTTCCAAGCAGCTCTCAAGGAAACTCAGTCTTCACACTCTATGCTTAGTGCCCTTTGAGTGCATTGTCTAGGAATGAACCTGGTAGAGCATCCCACACAAACGAATGCTCCACATGCCACCAACTCCACATTCACAGGCAACTTCAGCGCCACAGCCGTTTTCAGATAGCCCTCAATGCAAAGGCTCTAGACGCAAATATTGGTGTGAGAGATAATTCAATCAAGGAAACACTGCATGTTGGTGAAGAGCATATTGAAGAAGGATCAGCCGAGTGGTTCTTGAGGGAAAACAACTCCATTTGGCTCACTAACTTCACACACCATCAGGCTTCCAAGCAGCTCTCAAGGAAACTCAGTTTTCACACTCTATGCTTAGTGCCCTTTGAGTGCATTGTCTAGAAATGAACCTGGTAGAGCATCCCACACAAACGAATGATCCACATGCGGGGTTCACATGCCACCAACTCCACATTCTCAGGCAACTTCAGCGCCACAAACATTTTCAGATAGCCCTCAATGCAAAGGCTCTAGACGCAAATATTGGTGTGAGAGCTAATTCAATCAAGGAAACACTGCATGTTGGTGAAGGGCATATTGAAGAAGGATCAGCCGAGTGGTTCTTGTGGGAGAACAACTCCATTTGGCTCACTAACTTCACACACCATCAGGCTTCCAAGCAGCTCTCAAGGAAACTCAGTTTTAACACTCTATGCTTAGTGCCCTTTGAGTGCATTATCTAGGAATGAACCTGGTAGAGCATCCCACACAAACAAATGCTCCACATGCGGGTTTCACATGCCACCAACTCCACATTCACAGGCAACTTCAGCGCCACAGCTGTTTTCAGATAGCCCTCAATGCAAAGGCTCTAGACGCAAATATTGGTGTGAGAGCTAATTCAATCAAGGAAACACTGCATGTTGGTGAAGGGCATACTGAAGAAGGATCAGCCGAGTGGTTCTTGTGGGAGAACAACTCCATTTGGCTCACTAACTTCACACACCATCAGGCTTCCAAGCAGCTCTCAAGGAAACTCAGTTTTCACACTCTATGCTTAGTGCCCTTTGAGTGCCTAGGACTGAAATGAAGCTTGGTGAGCATCCCACACAAACGAATGCTCCACATGCGGGTTTCACATGCCACCAACTCCACATTCACAGGCAACTTCAGCGCCACAGCCGTTTTCAGATAGCCCTCAATGCAAAGGCTCTAGACGCAAATATTGGAGTGAGAGCTAATTCAATCAAGGAAACACTGCATGTTGGTGAAGGGCATATTGAAGAAGGATCAGCCGAGTGGTTCTTGTGGGAGAACAACTCCATTTGGCTCACTAACTTCACACACCATCAGGCTTCCAAGCAGCTCTCAAGGAAACTCAGTTTTCACACTCTATGCTTAGTGCCCTTTGAGTGCATTACCTAGGAATGAACCTGGTAGAGCATCCCACACAAACGAATGCTCCACATGCGGGTTTCACATGCCACCAACTCCACATTCACAGGCAACTTCTGCGCCACAGCCATTTTCAGATAGCCCTCAATGCAAAGGCTCTAGACGCAAATATTGGTGTGAGAGCTAATTCAATCAAGGAAACACTGCATGTTGGTGAAGGGCATATTGAAGAAGGATCAGCCGAGTGGTTCTTGAGGGAAAACAACTCCATTTGGCTCACTAACTTCACACACCATCAGGCTTCCAAGCAGCTCTCAAGGAAACTCAGTTTTCACACTCTATGCTTAGTGTCCTTGGAGTGTCTAGGACTGAAATGAAGCTTGGAGAGCATTCCACACAAACGAATGCTCCATATGCCAGTTTCACATGCCACCAACTCCACATTCACAGGCAACTTCAGCGCCACAGCCGTTTTCAGATAGCCCTCAATGCAAAGGCTCTA
The DNA here is from genome assembly GCF_030435755.1 of Ochotona princeps. Classification (NCBI taxonomy): domain Eukaryota; kingdom Metazoa; phylum Chordata; class Mammalia; order Lagomorpha; family Ochotonidae; genus Ochotona; species Ochotona princeps. Next base: position 20,078 of record NW_026700636.1, read on the forward strand.
GACGCAAATATTGGTGTGAGAGCTAATTCAATCAAGGAAACACTGCATGTTGGTGAAGGGCATATTGAAGAAGGATCAGCCGAGTGGTTCTTGTGGGAGAACAACTCCATTTGGCTCACTAACGTCACACACCATCAAGCTTTCAAGCAGCTCTCAAGGAAACTCAGTTTTCACACTCAATGCTTAGTGACCTTTGAGTGCATTACCTAGGAATGAACCTGGTAGAGGATCCCACACAAACGAATGCTCCACATGCGGGTTTCACATGCCACCAACTCCACATTCACAGGCAACTTCAGCGCCACAGCCGTTTTCAGATAGCCCTCAATGCAAAGGCTCTAGATGCAAATATTGGTGTGAGAGCTAATTCAATCAAGGAAACACTGCATGTTGGTGAAGGGCATATTGAAGAAGGATCAGCCGAGTGGTTCTTGTGGGAGAACAACTCCATTTGGCTCACTAACTTCACACACCATCAGGCTTCCAAGCAGCTCTCAAGGAAACTCAGTTTTCACACTCTATGCTTAGTGCCCTTTGAGTGCATTATCTAGGAATGAACCTGGTAGAGCATCCCACACAAACGAATGCTCCACATGCGGGTTTCACATGCCACCAACTCCACATTCACAGGCAACTTCAGCGCCACAGCCGTTTTCAGATAGCCCTCAATGCAAAGGCTCTAGATGCAAATATTGGTGTGAGAGCTAATTCAATCAAGGAAACACTGCAGGTTGGTGAAGGGCATATTGAAGAAGGATCAGCCGAGTGGTTCTTGTGGGAGAACAACTCCATTTGGCTCACTAACTTCACACACCATCAGGCTTCCAAGCAGCTCTCAAGGAAACTCAGTTTTCACACTCTATGCTTAGTGCCCTTTGAGTGCCTAGGACTGATATGAAGCTTGGTGAGCATCCCACACAAACGAATGCTCCACATGCGGGTTTCACATGCCACCAACTCCACATTCACAGGCAACTTCTGCGCCACAGCCATTTTCAGATAGCCCTCAATGCAAAGGCTCTAGACGCAAATATTGGTGTGAGAGCTAATTCAATCAAGGAAACACTGCATGTTGGTGAAGGGCATATTGAAGAAGGATCAGCCGAGTGGTTCTTGAGGGAAAACAACTCCATTTGGCTCACTAACTTCACACACCATCAGGCTTCCAAGCAGCTCTCAAGGAAACTCAGTTTTCACACTCTATGCTTAGTGCCCTTTGAGTGCATTATCTAGGAATGAACCTGGTAGAGCATCCCACACAAACGAATGCTCCACATGCGGGTTTCACATGCCACCAACTCCACATTCACAGGCAACTTCAGCGCCACAGCCGTTTTCAGATAGCCCTCAATGCAAAGCTCTAGATGCAAATATTGGTGTGAGAGCTAATTCAATCAAGGAAACACTGCATGTTGGTGAAGGGCATACTGAAGAAGGATCAGCCGAGTGGTTCTTGTGGGAGAACAACTCCATTTGGCTCACAAACTTCACACACCATCAGGCTTCCAAGCAGCTCTCAAGGAAACTCAGTTTTCACACTCTATGCTTAGTGCCCTTTGAGTGCATTACCTAGGAATGAACCTGGTAGAGCATCCCACACAAACGAATGCTCCACATGCTGTGTTTACATGCCACCAACTCCACATTCACAGCAACTTCAGCGCCACAGCCGTTTTCAGATAGCCCTCAATGCAAAAGCTCTAGACGCAAATATTGGTGTGAGAGCTAATTCAATCAAGGAAACACTGCATGTTGGTGAAGGGCATATTGAAGAAGGATCAGCCGAGTGGTTCTTGTGGGAGAACAACTCCATTTGACTCACTAACTTCACACACCATCAGGCTTCCAAGCAGCTCTCAAGGAAACTCAGTTTTCACACTCTATGCTTAGTGCCCTTTGAGTGCATTACCTAGGAATGAACCTGGTACAGCATCCCACACAAACGAATGCTCCATATGCCAGTTTCACATGCCACCAACTCCACATTCACAGGCAACTTCAGCGCCACAGCCGTTTTCAGATAGCCCTCAATGCAAAGGCTCTAGATGCAAATATTGGTGTGAGAGCTAATTCAATCAAGGAAACACTGCATGTTGGTGAAGGGCATATTGAAGAAGGATCAGCCGAGTGGTTCTTGTGGGAGAACAACTCCATTTGGCTCACTAACGTCACACACCATCAAGCTTTCAAGCAGCTCTCAAGGAAACTCAGTTTTCACACTCTATGCTTAGTGACCTTTGAGTGCATTACCTAGGAATGAACCTGGTAGAGCATCCCACACAAACGAATGCTCCACATGCGGGTTTCACATGCCACCAACTCCACATTCACAGGCAACTTCAGCGCCACAGCCGTTTTCAGATAGCCTTCAATGCAAAGCTCTAGATGCAAATATTGGTGTGAGAGCTAATTCAATCAAGGAAACACTGCATGTTGGTGAAGGGCATATTGAAGAAGGATCAGCCGAGTGGTTCTTGTGGGAGAACAACTCCATTTGGCTCACTAACTTCACACACCATCAGGCTTCCAAGCAGCTCTCAAGGAAACTCAGTTTTCACACTCTATGCTTAGTGCCCTTTGAGTGCATTATCTAGGAATGAACCTGGTAGAGCATCCCACACAAACGAATGCTCCACATGCGGGTTTCACATGCCACCAACTCCACATTCACAGGCAACTTCAGCGCCACAGCCGTTTTCAGATAGCCCTCAATGCAAAGCTCTAGATGCAAATATTGGTGTGAGAGCTAATTCAATCAAGGAAACACTGCATGTTGGTGAAGGGCATATTGAAAAAGGATCAGCCGAGTGGTTCTTGTGGAGAACAACTCCATTTGGCTCACTAACTTCACACACCATCAGGCTTCCAAGCAGCTCTCAAGGAAACTCAGTTTTCACACTCTATGCTTAGTGTCCTTTGAGTGTCTAGGACTGAAATGAAGCTTGGAGAGCATTCTACACAAACGAATGCTCCATATGCCAGTTTCACATGCCACCAACTCCACATTCACAGGCAACTTCAGCGCCACAGCCGTTTTCAGATAGCCCTCAATGCAAAGGCTCTAGATGCAAATATTGGTGTGAGAGCTAATTCAATCAAGGAAACACTGCATGTTGGTGAAGGGCATATTGAAGAAGGATCAGCCGAGTGGTTCTTGTGGGAGAACAACTCCATTTGGCTCACTAACGTCACACACCATCAAGCTTTCAAGCAGCTCTCAAGGAAACTCAGTTTTCACACTCTATGCTTAGTGACCTTTGAGTGCATTACCTAGGAATGAACCTGGTAGAGGATCCCACACAAACGAATGCTCCACATGCGGGTTTCACATGCCACCAACTCCACATTCACAGGCAACTTCAGCGCCACAGCCATTTTCAGATAGCCCACAATGCAAAGGCTCTAGATGCAAATATTGGTGTGACAGCTAATTCAATCAAGGAAACACTGCATGTTGGTGAAGGGCATATTGAAGAAGGCTCAGCGAGTGGTTCTTGTGGGAGAACAACTCCATTTGGCTCACTAACGTCACACACCATCAGGCTTCCAAGCAGCTCTCAAGGAAACTCAGTTTTCACACTCTATGCTTAGTGCCCTTTGAGGGCATTATCTAGGAATGAACCTGGTAGAGCATCCCACACAAACGAATGCTCCACATGCGGGTAACACATGCCACCAACTCCACATTCACAGGCAACTTCAGCGCCACAGCCGTTTTCAGATAGCCCTCAATGCAAAGCTCTAGATGCAAATATTGGTGTGAGAGCTAATTCAATCAAGGAAACACTGCATGTTGGTGAAGGGCATATTGAAGAAGGATCAGCCGAGTGGTTCTTGAGGGAAAACAACTCCATTTGGCTCACTAACTTCACACACCATCAGGCTTCCAAGCAGCTCTCAAGGAAACTCAGTTTTCACACTCTATGCTTAGTGTCCTTGGAGTGTCTAGGACTGAAATGAAGCTTGGAGAGCATTCCGCACAAACGAATGCTCCATATGCCAGTTTCACATGCCACCAACTCCACATTCTCAGGCAACTTCAGCGCCACAGCCGTTTTCAGATAGCCCTCAATGCAAAGGCTCTAGATGCAAATATTGGTGTGAGAGCTAATTCAATCAAGGAAACACTGCATGTTGGTGAAGGGCATATTGAAGAAGGATCAGCCGAGTGGTTCTTGTGGGAGAACAACTCCATTTGGCTCACTAACGTCACACACCATCAAGCTTTCAAGCAGCTCTCAAGGAAACTCAGTTTTCACACTCTATGCTTAGTGACCTTTGAGTGCATTACCTAGGAATGAACCTGGTAGAGCATCCCACACAAACGAATGCTCCACATGCGGGTTTCACATGCCACCAACTCCACATTCACAGGCAACTTCAGTGCCACAGCCGTTTTCAGATAGCCCTCAATGCAAAGGCTCTAGACGCAAATATTGGTGTGAGAGCTAATTCAATCAAGGAAACACTGCATGTTGGTGAAGGGCATATTGAAGAAGGATCAGCCGAGTGGTTCTTGTGGGAGAACAACTCCATTTGGCTCACTAACTTCACACACCATCAGGCTTCCAAGCAGCTCTCAAGGAAACTCAGTTTTCACACTCTATGCTTAGTGCCCTTTAAGTGCCTAGGATTGAAAAGAAGGTTGGTGAGCATCCCACACAAACGAATGCTCCACATGCGGGTTTCACATGCCACCAACTTCACATTCACAGGCAACTTCAGCGCCACAGCTGTTTTCAGATAGCCCTCAATGCAAAGGCTCTAGATGCAAAAATTGGTGTGAGAGCTAATTCAATCAAGGAAACACTGCATGTTGGTGAAGGGCATATTGAAGAAGGATCAGCCGAGTGGTTCTTGTGGGAGAACAACTCCATTTGGCTCACTAACTTCACACACCATCAGGCTTCCAAGCAGCTCTCAAGGAAACTCAGTTTTAACACTCTATGCTTAGTGCCCTTTGAGTGCATTATCTAGGAATGAACCTGGTAGAGCATCCCACACAAACGAATGCTCCACATGCCACCAACTCCACATTCACAGGCAACTTCAGCGCCACAGCCGTTTTCAGATAGCCCTCAATGCAAAGGCTCTAGACGCAAATATTGGTGTGAGAGCTAATTCAATCAGGGAAACACTGCATGTTGGTGAAGGGCATATTCAAGAAGGATCAGCCGAGTGGTTCTTGTGGGAGAACAACTCCATTTGGCTCACTAACTTCACACACCATCAGGCTTCCGAGCAGCTCTCAAGGAAACTCAGTTTTCACACTCTATGCTTAGTGTCCTTTGAGTGCATTACCTAGAAATGAACCTGGTAGAGCATCCCACACAAACGAAAGCTCCACATGCGGGTTTCACATGCCACCAACTCCACATTCACAGGCAACTTCAGCGCCACAGCCGTTTTCAGATAGCCCTCAATGCAAAGGCTCTAGATGCAAATATTGGTGTGAGAGCTAATTCAATCAAGGAAACACTGCATGTTGGTGAAGGGCATATTGAAGAAGGATCAGCCGAGTGGTTCTTGTGGGAGAACAACTCCATTTGGCTCACTAACTTCACACACCATCAGGCTTCCAAGCAGCTCTCAAGGAAACTCAGTTTTCACACTCTATGCTTAGTGTCCTTGGAGTGTCTAGGACTGAAATGAACCTGGTAGAGCATCCCACACAAACGAATGCTCCACATATGGGGTTCACATGCCACCAACTCCACATTCACAGGCAACTTCAGCGCCACAGCCGTTTTCAGATAGCCCTCAATGCAAAGGTTCTAGACGCAAATATTGGTGTGAGAGCTAATTCAATCAAGGAAACACTGCATGTTGGTGAAGCGCATACTGAAGAAGGATCAGCCTAGTGGTTCTTGTGGGAGAACAACTCCATTTGGCTCACTAACTTCACACACCATCAGGCTTCCAAGCAGCTATCAAGGAAACTCAGTTTTAACACTCTATGCTTAGTGCCCTTTGAGTGCATTATCTAGGAATGAACCTGGTAGAGCATCCCACACAAACGAATGCTCCACATGTGGGTTCACATGCCACCAACTCCACATTCACAGGCAACTTCAGCGCCACAGCCGTTTTCAGATAGCCCTCAATGCAAAGGCTCTAGACGCAAATATTGGTGTGAGAGCTAATTCAATCAAGGAAACACTGCATGTTGGTGAAGGGCATACTGAAGAAGGATCAGCCGAGTGGTTCTTGTGGGAGGAACAACTCCATTTGGCTCACTAACTTCACACACCATCAGGCTTCCAAGCAGCTCTCAAGGAAACTCAGTTTTCACACTCTATGCTTAGTGCGCTTTGAGTGCCTAGGCCTGAAATGAAGCTTGGTGAGCATCCCACACAAACGAATGCTCCACATGCGGGTTTCACATGCCACCAACTCCACATTCACAGGCAACTTCAGCGCCACAGCCGTTTTCAGATAGCCCTCAATGCAAAGGCTCCAGACGCAAATATTGGAGTGAGAGCTAATTCAATCAAGGAAACACTGCATGTTGGTGAAGGGCATATTGAAGAAGGATCAGCCGAGTGGTTCTTGTGGGAGAATAACTCCATTTGGCTCACTAACTTCACACACCATCAGGCTTCCAAGCAGCTCTCAAGGAAACTCAGTTTTCACACTCTATGCTTAGTGCCCTTTGAGTGTTTAGGACTGAAATGAAGCTTGGAGAGCATCCCACACAAACGAATGCTCCATATGCAGTTTCACATGCCACCACTCCACATTCACAGGCAACTTCAGCGCCACAGCCGTTTTCAGATAGCACCTCAATGCAAAGGCTCTAGATGAAAATATTGGTGTGAGAGCTAATTCAATCAGGAAACACTGCATGTTGGTGAAGGGCATATTGAAGAAGCATACAGCCGAGTGGTTCTTGTGGGAGAACAACTCCATTTGGCTCACTAACTTCACACACCATCAGGCTTAAAGCAGCTCTCAAGGAAACTCAGTTTTCACACTCTATGCTTAGTGCCCTTTGAGTGCATTATCTAGGAATGAACCTGGTAGAGCATCCCACACAAACGAATGCTCCACATGCGGATTTCACATGCCACCAACTCCACATTCACAGGTAACTTCAGCGCCACAGCCGTTTTCAGATAGCCCTCAATGCAAAGGCTCTAGACGCAAATATTGGTGTGAGAGCTAATTCAATTAAGGAAGCACTGCATGTTGGTGAAGGGCATACTGAAGAAGGATCAGCGAGTGGTTCTTGTGGAGAACAACTCCATTTGGCTCACTAACTTCACACACCATCAGGCTTCCAAGC